>NC_056742.1:7404540-7567040 GCF_019279795.1 Protopterus annectens
TACTTTGTTGTCTAGGCTAAACCCTTCAAGTAGTACAACAGTAAAAAAACACACTTGCCTTGAAGATAAGAATCAGTCAACACTTAATTACAGATGTAGTTCAACAGCCTCTAATTACACTCTGTACTCAACCCCCTAGGTGGAAAAGTATCAGCTGTCACAATGTAAATGTATTTGTTACATAACAATGCTTATCTTAAAATGGCACTATCACACTGACAAACAGAACTGTGTGTAAGACAGTAAGCTCTAGCCCACCACTGTTCCCATGGTGAAACGTATGAAAATGTATAGCCATATACATTAATGTTTCTTATTACTGATATTCCCCACATATTGTAAGAGCCTAGGTTAAAAACATTTAATATCCCTCCCCCATAAAATGTCTTACAAGGGCATATAACAGTGTTCGCTATACACTGACCTCCAGACTGTACAGGGTGACACATGTTTTGTCCAGCTGTAGTCCTCATATATATGGACCCTACCGCACAACTTGTGTGGGAGTCCACAACATCACTGGAATGATAGCAGGAATGTCAGCACTAAATAATGATAGACAATACTTATCAACCTCTTACTGCATGACATCTAGACAAAGTCTGGTATATAGGTGGAAGACAGGCTGAAACACAGGTCCGTATTTGAAATATTGCTGTTATACACTGTGAAAGTTGCTGATGTTACAGGACTGGTTGCAACATACCCTTACTCAGGAATATGAAGTCAGAAACACAAATGGATGTTGCCATGTACTGATAACACTCAACGGAGAGAATGCCACTGATATGTCAGGGACAAGACCTATGTGGGGAACAAACAAAACATAGCCAATCCTCTGGCCATCATGCAGATAGGCCCGCAGTTGAGATCTATGCAGTACAAAAACTAGCATGTGCACACAAACCCTGAAAACTAGCAGTATTCAATGCATATAACAGCAATACTCACACACTGTCCCTAGGTCTGGAACCTTATACAAACATGTAGTTGGACTGTGTCCACAAGTCCTGTTGTAAGAGGTATTCCTACCTGCTGTCTGTAACACTGCTGTCCTCACACATGAAGGATGTCTTCCATACAGGAAAGGTAAAGGGACAATGCCCACATGATGTAGTAATTTATAATAGTGGGTTGCTATGACATTGGCTATTGGAAGAATTACACAGCTGATTGCATGCAATTAGCAAGTGGGCAACACCAATTAATGCAGAGGCCATCACCTGAACATGAGCATCACCTACAAAAGCCATGCTTCAACCTATTCAAACAAGTTTGCTCCCAGTAGTGGAGAGGGAGAGAGAGGGAGGGAGAGAGAGAGGGGGGGGGGGAGACACCAAACCAAAAACACACATAAACAAAACCTCGAAATAAGAAACAAGAAGGCATCCGGTATACAGAAGGAACCTGAAGATAAATCAGGTATATGAAACATATAAGCATGTAATTGAATGTATTACTTGGTCTGTAATAATGGGATAGATGATTATGAAAGATGTATATGTGCCATCAATACTTGCTGTAATGATGTGCTGCTGAACAAATGCTATGGACATAGCATATGGCTCTGTCTGCAGTGGGCCATACCTGTCAACTGTGCAGAACTTCACAGAATGTCAAGATTTAGCCATCATAGTGTTTGTTTTGTTCCTCCAAACATCTATATCAGTCTGGCAAATAGTTGAAGGTGAAAGTAATGAAGTCATGACAGACACATGAGTTTCAGACCCCACCACCTTCAGAACAGTCATAGTAATGCTAAATGTATCATGCTACAAACTTCATAGGTTTGCAATAGGCATAGCTACGATCTGTCACAATATACCCCCCCCAATGTTAGGCTTTGTCCACATGTGATGCCCTAAGAGGTGGATAGGTTGGGTCACAATTGAGGAGCCTGACACACCCTGGGAAAGGACAGTTCACATATGGCAACCACTAGAATGTCTGTCAAACAGTTGTGTCTGTGCCACTACTAGGCCAGTTAATGGGATGCTGTCCATATCCATATGTTACCTGTGAATATGAGTATTATACATGTATGCATTGTAAATGTAGGATACCCACATAGGGCATGAGCATAGTAAAGCAGTGTTGCAGATGTGTGTGTTAAACTGTATGTGATATATTGAATTAATAACATTCAACTGTACAGTGTTCTTCTGGACAAAGTTGACAGTTGTGACAGATATCTGTAGTCACTTACACATATAGTTGTGTTATGGCAGCTATCAAAATTGACTTTCCTGTTTTGTCACACAGTGAGATGGACCAGTGACCAGAAGTCCTGGTATAATGGGTTGAGACATATGATTGACCTACAAGACTGTAAATACAGTGTGCCATAATGACATAGAACACAAATGTGTACGAGGTATCTCCTGAGCATGTGTATGTATGCGTATGTTCAGCTGAAAGGCACAGAAGTAATAACATGGGTCACAAGCAGTCCAGAAAATAAGATGTGCATGTTACACATGTGTGTAATATCACTGTCACTGCATACAACAAAATAAAATGTGTACTGTTACTGATTGTTGCATTGCCATGACACTGATATGGCTACTACAATAGGCATGCTTATCACGTAGTAATCAGAGAAGTGTACAACTGTGTTATGACCCACTGTCCATGCCTACCACTAACAGCTATATCAACACCCATATACACTGGATATCAAACTGTGCACACCCCTGTTGGAAGTACAAACCAAGACAAATGGATGCTGTAATCATCTCAGCAAGTGTTCACACAACATATCAGTGTAAGGGTGAGCACACACTCAACTGGTTTACTGTACTAAGTATTAATTCCCATATGTTTCCACTGGACAGGTTATGTTCCCTATTGAACTGAGCAGACTATAGGACACATCACAGGTAGGGATTGTGTTGACATGTGCTATTGTGGGGTCAAGTTCCAATTGCACAATTACCATGCATTGTAACAGGGGTGTGTACACTTCATATCCACTGTAGCTATATGGAATCAGCAGTATCTTACCTGTCCAACCATCCTCCACCAATGATAGGATAATCCCCCTTGGTGGACAGCACCAAGACACAAAGCACATAATAGGTTGTTATAGTGGTTGTACAGGGACACATAGGTGCAGACCACAACTTGGAAGCAAGTGCACCTCTATCTGGGCAAGCATGTAGGTTCACAGGTGACTTCCTGTAAGGCTGACTATGACTAGAAATCAGACATACCCAAACCACCAAGGCCAATTGCAACCATGTCTACACATATGTACACAGTCTCAGATCCAGCCACACAAGTCAGTCTGTACTGGGGGTAAAGCACACCTCATACACACATGGCATGGATACAGACAACCTGCATCAGACAGGATAGGCAGGAATAGTGGCACCCTGTCAACAACATTAATACAGGGGGATATGTACATCACCCACACTCCTGCCCACATCAATAGTGAGCATGGACATAATGCGGACTGATGACACCAACAGCAAGTCTCCATGGACCATGAGAACATCATCATTTACCTCCTACATGAACACAGGCATGCGCTCACAGTTCCATCACACACTACAGTCAAACACACACATGCCACTATCCACACACCATCCACATGGAAGATGGCCACTGTCACCTCTCTACACAGAAAAGAATGGTGAATAGTGGATTATGCAATTAAGTGCCCAACAATGGGGAAACTGGACAGGTCAGGGCCAGGAGTGTAATGCAAGATGTCAAAGCCATGATAGCTTACAGTGTTATGGTATAGTCCGGATTATTTGCAAGTATTATCCACTGTTGATGTGCACGCTGACAACCGTATGAGGTCCTGTGACCTTTTTTCCTTTTTATGTCTTCCAGGTACAATGTCCCATGAACTTCAGCCCACATTCACAAACCTGGAAAATGATGCAATCATCCAGTATGTCATCATGCATCATGCCATCCTCTTCGGCCGCAGGGCCCAGGATCTGCAGGAGAGGACTACCCTGTGAAATGAGCTTGTCCAGTGGGTAAACTATGTCGGCCTGCACAACCGAAATTCTGTGCAGGTGTGGCATCGATGCATCAGTTTGATCCACCACACCTGTCAGAGTGCTGCTGCAGTTAGGAGGGACCAGCTAGCCACAGGTGGGGGTCATGCCATCCAGCCACCACTGACCATGCTGTGGAGCTCCTTGCCAACCTTAGGGCACCTGCCCACCAGCCAAGCCATCAGGCTGAAGACAACATTGTGGAGGTGGGTGCCACCCACACAATGGACAAGGAGTATGCAGGTAACACCCCAGGGCACATTACTAAATCACTGTTGCTTATCCATTTTCATCTGTAAAGTATCAACATGCATATGTCAGATAAGATAATCTGTTGCTGCAGGGTAGTAATGAACAGATGTGCATAATCTCTAGTACTGTGGGTTTTTACTGTAGATGTGCTAAAATGGTGCTCCCACCCTGTACCAATGCCACAGGTATGGCTACTGACATTACTTCTGTTTCACAACTATTTAAGCCCCCCTGGTATACAACTGGGGCAGTAGCATATAGCTGGTGAGTATGGAGTTGTTTTGTTCAGGTTTGCCAATACAATGGCCATGTTATGGCCATGCTATTTGCCATGCAATCATTCAACACACCTACCCATAATGCATGGTGTACATGTTCACTTATTGTTAGTGTTAACTGCATTGCATCACTGTGGTCACCATGGTGGCATATCTGAAGGGTATGTAAGAGTCCTGCAGTATACCTAACAGCCTGTGCAAGATGTGTGAATAGAGATGAACATAATGGTGGGACAAATGGCCTACAGTAGGGACATGTCTGAAACATTACCCTTATACAGTGGTTACAAAAGTTTATACACCATTATTAAAATGGCAACTGTTCCTGATATAAACAACAACAAATCACAATACCACATTCGACACCTTTTACAACCTGTAATGTGATCCTAACATGAGCAATGCATGTGTAATATGGAATCCTATGTCAGGACAACAAATATGGGGAATACATACCTTAACAAATACTGGAAGCATATGTGTGCACACACTCAAAATAACATTGTGAAAGCAGCTTGTGATGTACTGGCAGCATTCACTCTTCTTGAGTACACTCCTTCCATCAAGTACAGGGCCTCAATGCCACACCAAGTCATGGTCTGCTGTCCAAGAAGTATGTCCATAACATTTGCCCACTCACCTGCAACAGAGGCAGCCGAGGCTTGCACACATCTTACAAACCATGAAATGGATCCTATATCCAAAAAGTTAACACTCAGGAGTGGGAAAAGTAGCCTTACCTCACCATTGCGTATACCATGGCAAACAGTGCAGACAGTCATGCATGTGTGTATGAAGTATGGGACAACACTGATGGAGAAAATAAGCAGATGCCCATCCAAAACAGATGACAAAACATGTTGCAAAGTGGTCATAGAGGCTGCCCAGAAACATGCAGCAACACTGAGGGACTTGCAGGAATGTCTAACAAGTACTGTAACTGCCTGGATTCTCCATAAGTGTGGCCTATGGATTAGAGTAATCAGAAGGAAGAGTTGTCCCACATGATACATTACCCAGGGCTCTCTACAGGTAGCATAAGCATAACATCAAGTCTCCCAAAGGCATGTGTTGCAATGTGTAATGGTGTCATGAAACCAAGGCTCAAATCTAAAGACAGTATTCATAAAGATATGCGTGGTGCACAAGCAACTCCTCACTCGACCTCTTGGCACCATCCCCAATATTTAACCTGCTGGTGCCAGTGTACACCTTTAGGTTTACTGTTCATTATCTGGAACTAGGCCAGTACACATGCTGTTTGGAATTTGGAAAGCTGTAAAATAACACTCATGTGTGGCCCATAGTTTTCAAGCATCTGCAATAAGGCTGAGGATGGGGAGGGGTGTTGGCTTGAAACACAACAGTGAACTGAAGCATACATCCAAATCTTGCTAAGAATGGCTGTATCTGAACACAGTGAAGGTTATGAATTGTGCCAGACATAACCCTGACTATAGAGCAATAGTGAAGCCACTGTGTGACCTCCAAGGGCTGTGCACATGAGCTGACCTTGCAAACTGGCATAGTTGGGGGACATTTGTAGGGTGGAGTGACCAAATAATGACAAGTGAAGATGGGCCATATTAGTATACCCCTTTCCAGGAATAGTGACTGTTGTAGCTCACTTAGGTGCTTCAACAAACCATTGTGTTAATGGTGTGCGCACTTATGGAAACCACATATTGTATGCATCTCATTAAGCATCTACACTACTAACATATTTGTTTGATACTGCATTGGATTGCATGGGTCATATGTCACATATCAGGTGTGTGTACACTCCTCACATCCACAATAAGCTTTGAAGGTTGTCAGTGTAACTGGATTTTATTGCACATGAGCAACAAAACAAACATAACTGCCACATATATACACATTCAGGAATGGTGTGAACACTTGTGAGGTAAGTTGCACAGTACATGCTAGGGTGCTGTACAGGTGCACAGCAATACTGTGTACATAGGTGCAGTGTGTTCCAGGGGATGGGGCATCACCTACTAACACAACTCATGCATCACAGAGAGGTATAATGTTGGTAACAAGGATTGAGTATGGCTGCAGTGCATGCTGTTGAGTGCCATATGTCATGCATGTTGACTGTTGGGTAATGAGAGGTCTGTGTAGTATCTTTGTGCCACCTCACCTGTAAGTGTGTGTGTGTGTGTGTGTGTGTGTGTGTGTGTGTGTGTGTGTGTGTGTGTGTGTGTTTGTGTGTGTAGAAGTAAACCATAATGTACATGTATTAATCTATATTTCTTGTATGCCCCTCACAGGTAGTGAGGTGGGTCAGGGTCCCCCCTGCAGGCAAATTGATGTTAGTGTACATACAAACTCTGACAATGATGATAGGCATAGTGAGGCACAGGCAGGGCTATCAGGGGGTGAATCTGTGCTTTTTGTTGACATCAAACTATTATCCACCCAATCCTCACACACAGAAACAATGCCCATACATACCCCATCACCAGCGGCCATAGATGAGGGGCAGTTGGTGGGTGGTGGCATGGGACAGGAAAGTGTGGTGACTATGGCAAGTGTGTCTGTACACAGCAGCCATAGCTGGGTGCCTGGCGAGATATCACACAGGCAGATGTACAGGGGTGCTTGTAAGAGGGCTGCTGGCCATCATGCCCCTGGCAGAAGTGCCACAGCAGGTGTCACCAGACCCATGTTTTGGGCCATCGTGGAGGCACAGGCATGTATGAAATGTTACACTAAAGGCTCCAGAGGCTAATCTTCCTGCTGTACATGACAACATCCGTATTCTTGCAGGTGCCCACCATTATTTTGCAGAGGTCATGGATAGACAGTTTGGTGAGATGGTGGGAATTCTCGACCGTGTGGTGTCTGTGGTAGAGCATGTGGTGGGAGTAGGGCGTCAGCCACATGGACTTAGGTTAGCAACAGCAACAGGTGGAGGTCTACGTGGACGTGCAACAACTCACAGCTGCTCCCGTAGTGGCAGTACCAGCACCAGCACAGCAGGGGGGTTGCTGTCCACACCACAACACAGCAGGCCATGAGCACATGGTCATGGCCAGTCCCAAGAGGGATGCAGATCTAGCAGACAAGTGTTATCATCAGTGGAGAGTACCATATCTGGGCGTCTGCCTGGTAGTGCCCATGGAACCCCTGGCAGGCACAGTTCCTGTGTCCATGGCTGGACACGGTGAACTGTACACCCTGACATGTATGGTCTGCAGCTCTACAACAAGCTCCTGTATAGGGCAGCAACATGGCACAAATCTGTGCATACATACACACACACATCACCAACACAGCTAGGGCATCTCCATACCTACACACACCAGGTCTGCACAGCCTATTTAATAAAGAACCCATAACCCACACACATGATGTCAACCAAATGGCTCACCCCAGGCCTCTGGCAAACCCACAGCATACCCTGTGAATATGATGATACCTGTGCCACATCCCTGTCATCCATACCATCGATGCAGGGACATGCTAATATGGTACTGATGCACAGGGTGAATGTACTAAGGTTAGCAATGTAATACTGTTTAATGTGTTTTCAGCTGGAATGATTAATGCTTACACATCAGGGTGTCTAGCTGTCCAGCCATGATGCATTATAGCTGTTATTAACACTGACTGATTGTGGTCTCCATGATGTATTCTGTTTGTGTTCCAGGTGTCTTTGTGCCAGCAGGATGTTGGTCTGCTGTCCTTTCCTAGAAGGGGTGTGGTACTGTAGTGACACCTTGACTGTGTCATATCCCAGATACAGCTGAACACAGGGAACAGTTCTGTATAACAGTTACATTATGTGCACATGGCTGATAGGTCTGAGGGGTGTATACAGGTGAGTGCATGGTGGCTGATGTAAGCAGCTTTTCTACAGTGGACAATGGTAAGTGCACTGGGTGGCACACACCAAATGTTTGGGAATAACATGCACACAAAGGCTTTGGTGTTGACGCAATACACAGAGAATACTGTTCACATGGATGTACTTCATTTTGCAGTGAACTCATTTTGGCCTATGTAATTCCACCAAGACCAAATTGTCAAAACATTACATCAGTAAATAATCAGTCCGCCAGTTTAATGTCATTGACAATGGCACTGGCAGGGTATATGTCCTCTTCCCCAATGTAGTGCAATCCTGGAGTTGGTAAACATAGGTGTGCTGGTGTGGGTGGCACAATCCCCCACTTTGGAGGGTGTGGGGTGGCGTTAGAAACAAACATAGTGTGATTAACAACTACTTAACCTGTTAACATAAACAGTACAGTATAACGGTACACTAAGCAGGGAGATACTCACAACAATAACCCCAATGTGGGTGGCTATGCCCACAACAACCACACCCATATATATATATACCAACTCCAGTATTGCTGTACAGCTGTGGAGTGGGAAAGAGGGCATTTACACATCCACTACTAGTTTTGATTAAATGTATTTCCACAACATGATTGCTTTGAAATATTACCTTTTGCCAATTAGTTCTCGGACAAATGATCTCCTAGGACATACATTTTCTGCAAACTAAAGTAGATCCCTTCACATACACAAACGCTTACTTGGCAACACTGAGAGTAGAAACCCTACCTAGGTACTTCTTGCTAATGTGTTTGGCCTTAATTGCACACTCCACAGAGCTTTTAGGGTGAGATGCGTCCGAGTTTCCTGTTAAGTGAAGAACATCACCAGGCCTTGTACAGTATGGTAATGAGGGATGAATTGGGTGTTAATGAACAATACATAGTATGACATACTGTCATATACACATTGACAAACACATACAGTCACAGACACATTTGAAAGACTTGGGATTACAGTGCTAGCTACCTTGTCAGTGAGTCCATTCTGTTACAGAGGCTTTGCACACATCAGATGCATTATTGGGCTGGATAGTGTAATCAGTTACCTGTATGGTTGATGGTGACAGTGGTTCTCATACAGTGGACCTTGGGACATGTACTGGGGGTACAATGGTGTAAAGGCAGTATACCCAGCACCCACACCCCACATTGGATATTGTACTCACTGAAACCCATGATAATGCTCAGACATACCCACAATCACACATTGACCAGGACTGCAATACAAGTCTTGTCTATCTAATCAGTGCTACTACAGAGATATGCATTTATTGCACATGCCACAGGGATAGTAGGGTTAGGGTTTGTCATGGCTCTCCTAATGTCAGCAACATCACTATCCCTTATAATGTATAGCAAGGTTTATTGTATTTAGAGAATGTGGCCTCAGAATGCTGTCTACTACAAATATGCACACTCACACACAATTGCACACACATACACACACTTGCCAGGACTCAGAGGGTAACCCACACCTATCTACCCATTTGTACAACAGTGTTGTGCTGGTACTGCAAGCTCCAGGTGGCACATAGGGTGAAGAGTGTATTAGGGTACATTTAATGTCAATTACAGCAGCAGCTGTTTCTAAGTATAGTAATGGGGGGTGTAGTGGGTGAGAAGGCCCTCAGAGTATTTTCAACTACAAGTTTACAAACACACAGACACTGTTATTCTCAGTAATGCACACTGACACATTTGTCAGTACAGTGGTCCATAGGTGCAGGTGTTCCTAGGTATGTACCAGGCTAATGTCCATAGAGAGATGAGAAGAGTAGGGCATGTGGGTACACTGGTATCATGCCACCTGACATTTGTCAGCAGGCCATCTATCAACCGATGCCACTTTGAGTGATCCCCAAGTTCACAGTTAAATTCAACATCCAATCATCTGCTTTTCTCTCGCGGAGGGTGAGTGAGGTCCTCCAATTGACATGTATGCAACATATATTACATAACATGGCCAGTGTTGGGGTTAGAGACCTGTACCCAAGCATGTTCTGTTGACTGTGGTAGTCTGGTTGAGGTATTCATGGCATGTGGTACATACAGGGTGGGGTTTCCTAGCTGCGGCATTCATAACACAGCTGGGCAGACGTGTCTGTGTCAGTCAATCAGAGATTGCCTGTAAGCAGCCAAGATGGATACCTGACATATGCACATCTGTACGGAGGGCAGACAGAAATTAGCTAGCCAACAGGTTATGCATTAGGATGAATGTTTTGACAGATAGATGTCTGACACTGACAGGTATGCCATTACTACATTACAGCAGCCCTCAGTCACATGTCCTAAACACATAGTCGTCTACAGTTAATATCCACATATCAGATCAATATCTAGTAGGAGATACTTAACATACAGCTCACACACCAAGAACATGAAAGTCAGTACTCCAAAAGCAGCTTTGCATGCAGGGGTGTATGGTTCCAATACTATAATCTGCAATCTACTCTTACTTGGAAAAGCACTGTTAAAAGTAGTAACATAATGATATAATACATGCAGGTGTGACTGCATATAACCTGGGATACTACCCATGTATAAAACACATAAAAAGAGAAAAGAGTGTGGTACTAGCCATGTATACTCAGGTGTCCCACACAGTACACTCACACCCCTTGCTACTGTAATGACAGCACATAGAAACATGTTATGTACATGGAATTAAATACACTTATTAAGGATGTCATTACCCTGCTATTTTATCAGACTAGAATGTGATCACTGGTTACCAGGGCTGAGTGATGCTTAGCAGGTGTAATCATTGCTTAAATGTAAATGCTAAGCAGATTTGAGCACTGGTAAGTGAAGCCTACATGGTGTAAGTGCCTTTTCATTTAACTGTACATTAGCACTGCTTACTGTTGCTCAAACCTGAGCAAACCCACTTAAAGCTGCTCAAAACTGCCTTAACCACTCTGTATCAAACAGTCCTTGTTCTGCCTAGCAACAAAATAAACAGTCCTTGCAGGTCTTGAACCCAGGACCCTGTAGACTGTAGTCACATCACTTAACCACAAAGCCATCTGAGCTGTAGCAATGTCTGTTGTTTGTTCAAATATATTATTCAGTAGGGTCTATATTAGAAGACTGACTGTTTAGGTGATCGAACACCTAAACATCGATCTTCTAATATCGAACTGCACAATGTCGAACGTCCCAGGGAAACACTTCCCTCAGCCGCAACACAAAATCATTACTTTACATCTAAATTAAGTGGGGGGCTTCACCCCCCCCCACAACCCCCCTAATTAAATAGATCAACAGTAGGGAAATAGCAAACTCTGGCGAACAGCCAAGGGAAATCTTTCCCTGCGTTAAATCAACCATTTGCTGTTTTTGCTTTCGATATTAAAAGATCAATGTTTAGGTATTCGATCACCTAAACATTCGGTCTTCTAATATAAACTCATTCAGTACATGTACTGAATAGTAGCTGAACAACTGCTTTGATTACTACAATTGTTTACTACTTGTTAGTGAAAATAGTGTTGCATCAGTCATGTTTTTATATATAAATATACAAATATCAGATAAATATGGTGAGATACATCTGAGAAGGTACATACAACAGTCATGTTTACTCATACCAAGGATATGGATATATCAATATATATATATATATATATATATATATATATATATATATATATATATATATATATATATATATATATATATGTATATATATATATATTTTATATATATATATATATGTGTGTGTGTGTGTGTGTGTGTGTGTGTGTGTGTGTGTGTGTGTGTGTGTGTGTGTGTGTGTGTGTGTGTGTGTGAGTGTGTGTGTATTTATATATATATATATATATATATATATATATATATATAAATATATATATATATATATATATATATATATATATATATATTTATATAGTTATATTCATATTACATATATATGTATGTATATATAACATATGCCCATAACATATAGCGCAGTCATACCTCAGCACCATAACTCACAACCTCTTAGTGCAAGGGAATGTAATGTAAGTATTGCAGTTATAAATGTAGAATGTTGCTACAGTAACAGGGGTTGTATCAACAGACATGCTGTCTAGGAAGGCTCTTCTGACACTGACACATACACCATCAGTTACTGACAGACATCATAAAATTGTCATAGTGAAGTACCACACAAATCACAGTAATGAGCCTGTGGAAAACAGCAGAAATATGACCAATAAATGTGGACAGTCTGAAACAATCTGGTCAGTCCAAAGGTATACACAGAACTCCTTAGTGCAAGACGTGAGGACCAAACCTGACAAAGGGGATGTTTAGAGCCATGATAATGGGGATATAACACAAATACTGGAGTAGATAAGCTCACACAGTTCATGCATTTACACCCTCCTGTCTGTCCTAACACATATTAACTGGAGGAGCAGAGGTCCCAAGCCCACATACTTCCCACTAGTTAGTGACATACATCTTCACAGCATCCCACTCCTTTTTCAGAAATACACAACACATATGGTGGCCAGGCAACAGTACATCTGACAAATATCTGGACATAACATCACACTAGGTAAATACACTGAGCTGCTAGACATGTAACCAAGCACCGTGTAAGCTACAGGCAGACTGCCGCAATGCTGAGCCAAGTTTCCTATGGGGGAATACACATGTAATTGCAAATATAGCATCATGCACTTTCACACTAGTGTCTGTTACTCCATGCTGTTACATGCCTGTAGTGCCTGTAGTGCAAATATAGCAGGCACTACAGGCATGTAACTGCATGGAGTAACAGACACCAGTGTGAAAGTGCATACCCACAACCAATCTCAACACAGTCACAGTCACATTATGGTAAGACTAATTAATAGTACAGTGAATGGACTGGGTGAACAAAACCATCCTCATATCTGCCACTCACACACTAACCCTACATATACTGGCCCATTTGTAGTCTTATGCCTGACTGTGGTATGGGACATGTCTCAGTCTGGCTCTACAAACATATACACTGATATGGTACCAGAAACTGGAGCAGCATGCAATGTCAGATAGAACAGGACAAAGAACACTGACATCTAACACAGTCTGTACACAGGCTAAATAACATATTCACAATACACTGCTACACAATACTGACACTCTGTCAACAATCACCATAAGTACACAGACCTCACTACTGTACAGACTAGAACAGAATGTCCAGATTTTGTCTTCAAATATAACATGTCTGGCAGTCTGATATATCACTGGCTTGTTATCAGGAATGATGTCAGTAAATAATGATATACTGTACATATGCACCTCTTACTGCATAACATATGGACAAAGGGTGACAGTTTTGTGGGACAGAGGCACAAACACAGGGCCAATATTGACATATTGCTGTGATAAACTGAGAAAATTGCTGGTGTAACAGGGTTTGTTGTGACATATCTCTTGTGAGGGATATGAAGTCAGCAACACACATGGATGTCACCATTTACTGACTGCAATCATCAGAGTATGCTACTGCATTTCTAAAGACAGGAAATGTGTGAGTAACACACCACATCTAAGACTCTAAACTCTGTCCAGTTTGCAGAGAGCCCTACAGGTGAGGGTTTCCTCAACCACATAACACTGTCATGCCAGACTTTAAATCATGCACAACAGCCATAGCCACACAAACCCTGTTAAACCAACATTACTTCAAATGTAGAACAGCAATACTTACATTCTGTCCCCATGTCTGCAACATCCCCCTCCTATCTGTTAGCTTGTCTCCACAGTGTTTGTTGTAAGAGGTATTTCCAACTAGCCTCAGCGATGCTGTTTTTCAGACACCCACATGAAGTCCTGCTCACAGTGAAAGAAAAGGGGCAACACCCACATGAAGTGCTTAGTTATAGGAGTGTGTTTCCATGCAATTGGCTATAGGAATAATACCACAGCTGTTCCACATGCAATTAGCAAATGGGGGACTCCAATTTGTGCACAGACCATCACCTGATCATGAGCATTACTTACACAAGTCAAGATGCTGCCTATGCAAAACAGATGTATTTTTCCACATCTACTAGAGAGGGAGAGAGAGAGAGAGAGAGAGAGAGAGAGAAAGTAAGAAAGGAATGGAGAAAGAGTCATGCGTGTTTGTGTATGATCCGTAGGTGGAGAGTGGTATCTGGGTACTATAATGGTTGCCTATATTGTTTACTAATCCATACTGTCACATAGTAATTGCACATGGCAGTACACATTTATGGCTGTGGATTGTCTACAATAATCTTTACAGTGTTTGAAAACTGTTGGCCGTGTAATGTGGACATTGGGACATATAGGTCCTGAATATCATAATGTAGCAAAACCCACACTGCAATGGCTCCTGTCATTACACAATCACCCCAACATATTGCTATTTGAGTGTTACACAGTTCTTGCATGCGCCACAGAGATTACATGCTGGAAAAGTGTCCAAAGGTATCTTTGTAGGTGAGTGACATCAGCAGCAGTGCTAAAGGAGGGGGTAAGGAGATGTAGTAAGTGTGAATGTCCACAAAATCAGGTGTCAACAAAGATGCACACACACTCTCTCACACAAACGCACACATTATCACAGTTGCCAGGACCAGGATTAGCCAACTAGTTTGCTACACTACAGTATTATGCAGTTATCGCAAGTGCCACAAAGACTAGAGGGCTGAACATGCCCCAGGATTAGAAATCCTACCTAAGTAGTTTGCTACACTATGACATTATGCAGTTATCACAAGTGCCACAGAGCTTAGAGAGCTGAAATGTGGCCAAAGGGTTTTTTCAAGGTGACTGACATGAGCAGGCATGTGAAGGTAGGCCAATGGGAGGTGTAGTGAGTGTGAATGGTCTCAAAATCATTCATCTCCACACACACACACACACACACACACACACACACACACACACACACACACACCCATTTGCCAGTACTGAGAGCCATAGGTTCATTGCTTCACAGGTGTGTAGTAGGTGAATGGGCCTGAAGGCTCTACAAGGCTAGGCCCAGGGAATACATTGGCATAAGGCCACATGACAATAGTCCACAGTGTGGCTCAGGGATGTAGTCCCTGGAGTGGTCCCTTGGGATGGGTATTGTATTCACCGTCCACTCATCTGGGTTACTATTGTGGGTGGCTAGTGATGTGCACTGGCTCCCATGTATGTGATCTATATTTCATAACATGGACAGTGTCTGGGTCATTCACATGTCCCACATGCATGTTCTTTGATGTGTGAAAGTTACTTGAGGTCTATGGAGCATGTTGTGTGGACAGATTGTTATCTTCTGATGTAGCATTCCTGACCTCATTCAGTGAGGCCTGGCTATGTAACTCAGGTCATGCTTGCACCTAGACTGACAGCATGATACTTGTATTCAGTGGAGTTAGTAACATCTGTCCATACAGGGCATGTGCATAAGGCATGGTATTCCCTTTGTGGGGTACATTTGCAGACTCTCCAGTTGTTGCAGGCGTCCAGTGGGGAACATGGCAAAAGGGCCACTGTACACATTTATATGGCTACTGAGGGGATGGAACAGGGTGCCATGTCTTTTTACTTGCTGGATAACACACAGTCAGGAGATGTGAAACATCAAAGTACTTTCTGATGTCAGTGGCACTGTTGTGGTCAACAGGCATGTAGTCCACTGCAATCACACTGTGGTTACTATCTGTGAAGCAATATGTAGGGAACTACCAATATAGTGGTTATTGCCTAGCCAAGTGTGTTTGTGTATGAGCCGTGGGTGGAGAGTGTTCTCTGAATAATACATGGATTGCCTATATTGTTCACCAACCCATACTGTCACATGTAGGGCTATGAATTGTCTACACCAACCTCTCTAGTGTTTGACATCTGTTGGTCTTGTAAGGTGGACATTGTGACATATACTAGGTCCTCAACCTAATAATTTAACAAAATCCACCGGATCCTGTTATCACACAATCACAGCAACCCCCACACAAAATACTGATGACACACACACACACACACACACACACACACACACACACACACACACACACACACACACACACACTTACCAGTACTGAGATTTAAACCCCTACCTAGCTATGTATTGCTACTACAGTGTACCACATTTATCGCACACACCACAGAGCTTACAGGATGGATGCTGTCCCAAGGTACTTCTAAGATGATGAACATCACCAGCCCTTGTAAATACTGGCATTGGCTGATATAGTGGGTGAAAGATCCCAAAAATAATTTTATCCTACACACACATTTACATTTGCCAGGGGTGAGGTTCACACCTCTATCTAACAATCTTTACGGACCATTATGTTACGCATTTACCACAGGCACCACTGACCTTACATGGTTTAGGGTTGGCAACAGGTACTTCTAAGGTGGATGATATCTGCAGGACTGCTAAAGTCAGGCACTGAAATGTGTACTGGGTGTAAATGGGGCCAAAATCTTTAAAGTACAGACATACATATGTACACACAAAAACACTTGCCACGGATGAGATTCAAACTCATACCTATGTAGTTACTGCTACTACATTGTTCCACATTTATGGCATGTGCCATGGAGCTTACATGTTGGTAAGCTGTGCCAAGGTATCTTTGAAGGTGAGTAACATCAGCAGCAGTGCTAAAGGAGTGGTAAGGGGAGAGTAGTAAGTGTGAATGTCCATAAAATCAGGTGTTATCAAAGACACACACACTCTCTGTCACACAAACACACACAGTTTTACAATTATCATGTCTGGGATTGGACCCCCTACCTAACTAGTATGCTAGACTATTGTACTACACAGTTACCGAAAGCGCCAAGGAGCTTATATGTTTGAGAGCTGTCCAAAGCTATCTTTGAAGGTGACCAACATCAGCAGCAGTGCTAAAGGAGGGGTAAGAGAAGAGTAGTAAGTGTCAATGTCCATAAAATCAGGTATAATCAAAGACACATACACACTCTTTCACACAAACAGTTTTACAGTTGCCACATCTCGGATTAGAACTCCTACCTAACTAGTATGCTACACTATAGCATTACATAGTTATCACAAGCATCACGGAGCTTACAAGTTAGATAGCTGCCCAAAGGTATATTTGAAGGTGACTAACATCAGCAGCAGTTCTAAAGGAGGGGTAAGAGTAGATTACTAAGTGTCAGTGTCCATACAATCAGGTATAATCAATGACACACACACACTCTTTCACACAAACATTTTCACAGTTGCCATGTCTGGGATTAGAACTCCTACCTAACTAGTATGCTACACTATAGCATTACACAGTTATCATAAGTGTCACGGAGCTTATAGGTTGGATAGCTGTCCAAAGGTATCTTTGAAGGTGACTAACATCAGCAGCAGTGCTAAATGAGGGGTAAGGGTAGATTACTAAGTGTCAATGTCCATAAAAATCAGGTATCATTAAAGACACACACGCTCTCTCTCACACAAACACACAGTTTCAGAGTTGCCATGTATGGGATTAGAACTCCTACCTAAATAGTATGCTATACTAGGGCATTATGCAGTTATCACAAGCACCACAGAGCCTATAGGTCTGGCATTTGCCCAAAGGGTTATTTCAAGGTGACTGACATCAGCAGGCATGCTAAAGTAGGACAATGGGAGGTGTAGTGTGTGTGAATGGCCTCAAAATCATTCATCTCCACACACACAGTTTTACAGTTGCCATGTCTGGGATTAGAATTTCTACCTAACTAGTTTTCAACACTACAGTTGTACACACGTATCGCAAGCTCCATGCAGCTTATAGGGCTGAGACTTGGCCAGAGGGTTATTTCAAGGTGACTGATCAGCAGGAGTGCTAATAACATGGGCAAAGGGAAGTGCGGTGTGTGTGAATAGCCCATAAACCATTCCTCTGGAAACACACACACACACACACACACACACACACACACACACACACACACACACACACACACTCAGTCACACACAACTTTACATTTGAAAGGACTGGGTATACAAATGCTAGATGAATAGTGATTTGCACTATCATGTTACACAGTTATCACAAGCACCACAGACACTATAGGGCTGAGGGCTACCAAAAGGAATGTCTACAGTGATTGATATCAGCACATCATGTGATATCAGCCAACTGGATGTTTGGTGGGTGGGACAGGCCTCATAATGGAAATATCTCTGTCACTGTCTGTCTCTGTATTCCCCACATCTGTGTGTGTGTATGTTTGACATATTATAGTGTGTTGGCCTTGAATATGTGGGAGTATTCCTATCCAATGTGTGTGCAAAGCATGAATGGTGGACACTTTTAGTGTGTGTGTACAGACATCTGCGATTGAGAGATATGTATAGTCCACTGTGTTGTCATACATGGGCTTTACTTCTCTAAGTGTATGACCATGCCCAGTATGACCTTCTGTATTGAGTGTGTGAATCCATTCCAGGTAGGTTGTACTCCAGTCCAGGATTTGGTGTTTTACACCTACAGCCATCAACCTGTTTCTGCAGGATATCTGTAGATAGGTTGACAATATGGAGTCACAATGGCTGACAGATAGTGGGATACTGTAACTATTGCTGTCTGTGCTGCTTGTGTTACATGGTTGGTGTTAGCAGAGATATTCAGACATGTACTGTTTTGCACTGTGATGTATTATGTCATCAACTACTGACAGATATACTTATTTGCTCATAGTTATTTCCTGGGAAATACAAGATGAATGAAGCTGTGTCCAGTATTGTGGTCTGCAGCCTACATAGTTTTGCACACTCATGCCATTCTGGAGGGGTAGCTGAAGACATTTGCTGATGGATCTATGTAAATGGTCCAGCACCTTGGTACTAAGGTGGCTGAGGATCCCCTTCTTGTACATATATCGACATAACAGAATGGCCATATCCTGCTGTGGCCATACCTCTCAGCTGTACAGATTCACCCAGGTTACCCAGAGGCAGGGCTCATATATCTGGTCAGTTCTCCTTCACATTGTGGTTTACAAGCAGGTTTGTAGCCACCCATGACTGGGTTTGCAAGCAGGGTTAGTATGGGCACACATCAGAGTTTCAAACTTCACACACTCCATGACGTCCATGCTTCTTCACCCCCCCAAGCTGTTATTCTATTTTCTTCCTAACATTATACGAGTGATATCTGAGAAGTATCCCTATAGTTGTCCCTTCATCCCAGCAGTATTTAGGGGTTGGTCCACAGTTCATGCAGTAGGACATGGTGGGCATGCTGCTGGGATTTGTCAACATGGCCTTGCATTTGTGTTCTGTTGATTGTGTTATGTTGTTAGTTGGGACCTCATGAGATAACATACATTGGCACTATGGGTGAGGCACAGGCATTTGACAAAGGACTGTAGGCTATTTGGTAGTGATGCAGGCCATCTGTAGCAGGCCAGTGCATTCTGTCACTCCTACATTCCCAGGTTACAAGCCACTGGATTCCCCTGGGGTGACAGGGTAAGTGTGTAAGGTGTTAATTGCAATAGTTCCTGTCCACATTAATCCATTGGTCTGGATGCTGGCAGGGTGCTGCTTACAGCTAGGGACACACCTGCATTGGACACCTCTTCAGCTTTATGCATTCTGTGGGTATCCCCATACAGAAGTGGGGTCATACTGTACTCATTCCCAATAGAAAGGATATGACCTGTGATAAACTTGTGGCTGATGGTAGGGTAAGCTGAGTGCATGTGTGATATGGAAGCTTTTTGCTTGCAGCCAACTCACAGATATACATGAGACATTCCCCTTATGCTGCCTTGTGTGGGGACATAGGTAGTCTCTCACTGCTTCATAACTGTGCCTTTTGTGGTCTGCCAGTGATTGGCCAGACTACATCAGTATTCCATACTACAGAGACAACTAATGTGCTGCTAACCTGTATGTACAATTCCAAAGTTGTGTGCAGTTGACAGTTACATTTTATGTACTCTGTCTACGGTACTTCCACCTGTGTACTGTGTGTATGTCTGGGTCCACATTCATGGCATGTCCATCTTTCAGACGGTGAATGATATTGACATCTGGAAAGTGAGTATGGATGACTGCTGACATGGGTATTGCTGAAAAGCATTTTGGTTGGCACTGCAGTTGTTGGAACATGGCTCTGTCGTCCACAGTACTGCCCACAGGCCACCGTGCCACAGCTTTCCATGCCTGCATGCTGGCCACTTCCAGACAATATTGAGCACACAACAATCTAACACATGGATCCCTGCATATTGTACACATGCAACAATCTATCCTGTAGATTAGGCCAGCACAGGTATTCTGTGCTCCATTGATATTGCACCTCACACTTACATGTTACTGCATTTCTACATAGGATTGTGGGGGGGGCACATCTGATGACTTTAAACATTTGCTATGACTGCACTGGCCTGTCTTAGATACCACTGTTGACTTCCATTTCATTTTGTATTCTAACCTATCATGCAGACTGGAGATATATCAGTAGAGTAAAGATCTTAGGTTTTATTGGCGTACATTTCAGTTTTGGACTTCTTACCCTTTAGAACTAATATCCAACTGCCAGACCTGTTGTAGTGTATCTGTGTAGGTCTAGAGGGGGCGTGTTAAACATTGCCATCAATTGGAGGCCTTAGCCCAGCCTTTCTTTATGGTCATCTACACCTGTCCTGCTGGCTGAGGCTGGTGGTGGGTATGTGTGCCTCACTGACATGCATGTGTCCGTGTCATATGGACACACATTTGGGCCACCACATGTACTGCAGTGGGATTTGTCACCTTGTCTAGTACTGCCTAGTATGGTGACACCAGCATTTGTTATGGATTTCATGCTGCCCATATAGGTGTCCACTATCTACTGCCATCCCATTTAGCCACCCCAATTTCCTTGCATGCTCACATCAATACCATAGATACAACGATCAGAACATACTACTCCATTCAGCAATTGCTAGGAAGAGTGACATACCTTATGGCTGTGCCAGTATTGAGGATGGTGCTGGAGGTCTGACTATGTTGGACGCACATAGTACAACCCATACATGGTAAAGCACAGGTAGTGTCATGTTTGGCATCCCTTTTATTGTATGTGCGAGTGAGAGAGAGGTGTCATTCCCTAGGTCCCTACTGTGTCAGTGTATGTGCTATGGGTTGTCTCTTTGCCAAGGCCTGAGCATACTGGGCACACCTCCTTCTGCCTACATGGGCAGGCTCAGGTTGTTCCTCCTCTGAGACCCACTGTGCCTGTCATGACCTTGGCAATTGTGAGGGGGGGGCTGTGTGGCCTTGCCTCATGCTATTCCTGCTGCAGCTGTTTCCACAGGATCATATTGTGTAGCATGGCACATACTATGAACATTTGAGTACATGTAGCTGGAGAGTACTGCAAGGCTCCACCAGATATGTCCAGGCAGTGGAACCGTGACTTGAGCATCCCAAACACATGCTCTATTATGATTCTGGTTTGTGTGTGTGCTGCATTTTAAAGTTCTTGTTAAGTTGTGTGTGCATTTCTGATGGGTGCCATCAGCCACGCCTCCAGTGCATAACCAGCATCCCCCACTAGGTGGCCATATGGGATCCCCACTGGCAAATGACTGGTACAGCTGTGTCATATGCCAGATGTGTGAGTCGTGACAGCTTCCAGGGCTGCCAGCTCACACATTCAGGATAATGCCCTGGGCATCACTCCAGATCTGGCAGTTGATGGAGGGGAAGCCCCTGTAGTTTATGTAGCCCCTAGCCCACTCTCCAGGTGGTGCTTTGATGTGTATGTGCATGCAGTCTATAGCACCCACTACCTCAGGGTATTCTGCTATTTGGTGGAAGAGATGCATATTGCTGGTCAGCGCCTCATGGGTGTTGAAGAAATATATGTGCTCAGTGGAGTACCCTGGATGCTGATGCCTGTGAGATCCCCATGATATCCCCAATTGCCCTTTGGAAGGTACCTGTGGCTAGTATTTTTAAACCTACACATACCTTGGTATCCACTGGGATGGGTTCCCCTCTGCTGGTTCTGTGTGTGAGGTGTGGCTGGCACAGCTCAACAATTTGTTGTAGAATGTCCATGTCCACCCTATAGGGCTCTACTATCTCCAGCTCATGTAGCGCCTGGTAGATTACCCTGGGTCTGTACACTCTTCTTCTCCTCACTGTGGGTTGGTCATCAGCATTCACATCCTCACCACCCTCAGCCTCTTGCACATACAGATGTATGAAAGCAACAGCAGCCCCTTATGTTTTGTTAGTTTTGTCAGGTAAAATTTCCCCATCTGTGCACACCGGTGGTGTAGGGTTTGTGGGAAAAACCAGACTGGAAGGAGTTTGCATAGTTTATAGTAGTGTGCTAGGCTGTTCCATGTGTAATTGGCTTATTCTGATACATTTTACCTGCCAGCTATGCTAGTTCTCCTTGACTGCCTTCCTACTGCTGTTTTCCCTTCCCATTGTATTCCCATTTAAGCCCCGAGGCATAGCATGCATACCCAGTGCTGAGATGTGAACAGAGCTACTATTTCTTTTTTTTTTTTTTTTTTTTTTTTTGTTTAAAACCTGGTGCACATCTGTTTAGGCAATGTAAACACTGCTAGGCAGCCTCAGACACCCCCCCTTCCTTAGCTGTGCTTAGCTAAGGGCAACTCCCCCTTGTGAGGTCATCTACATCTTATACAATGTTGTTGCTGCACCTACACAGTTGGGTGCAAGCTAACACTGAGAGGAAATTTGTAATTCAGTATCATTCCCCTCATTTACATAAAACAGAATGCTAATTCCTAGTTATCACACTGACACTGAGCCTTCCCCCTTAGCAACTTCTATTCCCTGGTATTTGTGTCTTATGCATGCTATTGACTATTATGGCAAAATGCTGATTTGGGTTTAAAAGCTTATTTCCAACTTTTTTTTTTATTTTTGGGCCGATCCTGTTTGCGCACCTTTGCCCTACGCTTAATCAGCTAAAATTAGCCAAAAAAAAAAAATAAAAGTTATTTTTTATGATTTTGCAATTATTTCTCATGCCAATGACCATATATTTGGCCATCGGCATGCCTACTACATTGAATACATACTTTCTTTAGAGCTGTCATGCCTCCATTTTGTAATTTGCAGAAATGTATTCAGTTAGTAACCGAATACATTTCTGCAGGTTACAGTATTCCTGCACAGAAGCCTGCCTGCTTCCTGGATTACTAATTCACCTCATTTGCATGGTTTTCACCAGAAAATGAGGTAATTAGCATATAGCAGTGGTGTCCATGTAGGAGTGCTCGTGCACATCCCGGGAGCTCGTTCCTGGATCTCTCGTCGGCCATATTGTGTGCAGCAGCTCTTGCATTATTCTTGCACTCTGTGCGGAGCTTGCTGAATCCAGGGGATAGATTTAGCTGCAGGTCCAGATGGAATAAGTTATTAAATGTATAAAAATGTTAGGGTTGGCAAAAAATATTTTTTAAACATTGTGAATGAATGGTTAAATAAAGTTTTTTTGTATATTGTGTGTATAATTATGTACTGGAAGAAAGAAAATAGAAGAGAATTAAAAAACTGGAGACCAATAGTATTGAATAATAATGATAATAAGATCTTTATAAAAATATTACAAAAAAGATTTGAAACTAAAATGGAAAATATGGAAGATAGCATATATGGTATAAATGAGAAGGGTTATCAAGAATTATGACAGAGAAATTGTGGATAACATTATGAATAGATAAGAAGCAAAAATCATGATAGGAGACCTTAATAAGGCATTTGGCATAACTGGACATGAAATATTATGGATAATAATATAAGAATATAATATAAGAATATAATATAAGTGAGAAAGTGAAATAATGTATGTCACTGTATAGTAATAATACATTAAATACTTGTAAATGGCTGATTAAGCTAAGAGGTACATATGGAGAGTGGTGTAAGATAAGGATATTCAATGAGTTATATACTCTTTGCATTAGTTATGAATATGATAGTATGAGAAATAAATTACAAAATGAAGCTGGTGGGGTATATAACACCTGAAGGGTTAAGAATTCTAGTTCTGTTAACATATGGAGGTGAGATTATAATAATTACAAAAAACAAAAGATAGATAAAATATGTAATAATTTGCACAAGTGAGTACCTAGAGATGACAGGGATAGCTTTAAATAAAGAGAAAAGTATATTTTACAATGAATTAAATTTCTGTGTTAGGTATAAAATTTGGGAATAAAGATGTAAGTAGAATTCAATGGGAATCAAACTACAGAGGAAATAAAACAAATGTGTCTTTTCTGGAGAAGATATAAATTATCATTCATAAAAAAGGCTTATTTTATAAATTTAGTACTGATGAGAAAAATAGCATACTTAGCAAGTGCATTTATGTTGCCGACAGTATTTGAAAGGAGTTGTTGTAGATAATGTTTTCATTTATACAAGGTTCTCGATTAAACCCAGTAAAAAGAGGAGTTTTGCATGTAAATAAAGAAGGAGGTTTAGGATTAATTAACCCAGTAGTACACTCTGCTTCATTAAATTAGTACAAAGCGTTAAAGTGGATAAATGAAAAAGATGAGATAATTAGTAGCAAAACTGTATAAATATAAGTATGATAAATTTAAGGGTATAGTAAAAAAAGAGTAAAAGAGAAAAAGAGTGTATAAATGAAGAAATAAAATGTTTTTGTGGAAAATAAAAATTGAGGATATAGAAAAGATAATAAAGTATGGTATAAGAATGCAATGATAAAACATTACTATGTAAAACTAACAGATGAAAAAATTAAAGCTATAAAAATAAGAAGCAAATAATGTAATCAGAAAGTAGAATGTCAAGGCGTTTTGTGGTGACTGGTAATAGATAAATTGCCAGCAAAAGGAAACATGCCATATAAAAAGAAAAGTAATATAACTTTTATTTATTTATTTATTTAGTTTACATTTGTTTACCGGGATAGTCCGACTGGATACATGTCCATTTTCAGTGGAGGCCCAGGAAGATAAAAGCTCCAAAAAGATATTCAACAAACTGTTACATTTTTACAGTTTTAAAACACAAAATAAAACACAAATAAAAGGATTTTCACACAGATGTAAACAAACACAAAAAACTGATACACAAACAAATTATTACATTTTTACTCAGATAGAAAATTCTACAATGTTTTTAAGAATGATAGGGTGTTGAATGCCTAGTAGGCTAACCTGGTAGTAGATCCAAGGAGATCATAGGATTTACAAGTTAAGAAACAATAAGGTGTAGGCAGAAGTCCTACATACTTTACAATACTTTACAATAATATGTTTACATTGTCAAGAAGAAGAAAGTATGGAACATCTGTTTTTTGAAATATAAAAATGTAAAAAAGTTATGGGAAAAACTATGTAAAGACAATTTTTTAAAGCTATAAAAGAAGTGGATAAAATAAACTTGGATATGATTAAATATGGATATTTTAAAAATAGAAGAAAAATATGTTAAAATAATTGATAAATTATTTTGTTATATGGGTTATATGGAATGAAAAAAATAAATTAAAGTATGTTTAATGGTAAATGGATTTTAGCAATAATATTAAGCAAAATCAGATGGTGGTTATCGAAAAAGGAGTGGGGGTCTAATAGGGATGACAATTTTGCATGATATAAAGGAAGTTATGAACATAAGTAAACAGATGTGTATATTTATGCATTTGTGCATATGTAAACATGTAAATATTTTGTAAATAAGCTATTTTGTATATAAATAAAGGACCCCCTACTCATTAGAAGAATGATTGTTCCATTCCTAGTGCAGTGGTGCCTGGGAGAACAGAAGTCAATGAAATCCAAGATGAAAGACAGCACAGAGGTGAATACCAGTGCAGTGTCTGAAGCTATACCAGAATCTGAGGACTAGTTTCAGCAAAATTTGTTTGTTTCATTGGAAGCAAACATGCAACAAATTGATGGATGTGTCATTACCATCCTTCGGTCAGGAGAGATGTGGGTTGATATTTGAAGCAAATCATTGATGCGGAGCAAGCCAGAGAGAGAGAGAGAAAATACATTTCCTGGGGTGAAATTATGGAGTTTTAAAGAAAATTATAAGCTAAAAAATGGTATGCTGAGACTATTAAAAACATTGCAGAAAAAACTGATGAGAGATGAAAAAATGAAAAGAAATGTAAACAATCAAATTAAGTTTATGGTGAACATTCAGAACAAGGAAGAAAAAGAAATGGACAGGTGTGACATTTGGGATAATTGAATGGTCTCCTTGGGAATGAAGGATTAGGAGGTACCAGTTTTTATTCTTTTCATTAAAAGACATGTTGTCACATTATTTTTAAGACTGGTTCCATCCTGAAAAGTTTTTTGAGGGATTGTGAGAAGAAAACGATCTGTAATTTATCTAATTCTTATGTGCTTAAAACATGTCACAGAGAAACAAAAAAGAAAATGCGTGGTCAATTTCAAACTAAAGTTGAAAAACAGACTTTAAGGAGACATTTAAGCAAATTTTATAAAAAAGATGGATATTAGCAAAATATATGGTAGCAGAGGATTATGGACTAGGGAATTGAACTATCTTATTGTATTGAAAATGGATAAAAGAAGAAAAAAAATTCATATTCCTAGAATGATAAATGAAAAGGGTAACAGAGGTGCTGTAAAATATTAAGGACAACTGAAAACATGCTTTTCCCTGTGGAAAAGACAGTCATTTAATAAGTATTTGTGATAAGAAGAAATGTTATATTTGTGGGGGAAACAAGATATAATGCAAAAAAGTGTTAATTGAAATGTTATAAGTACAGCAAAACTGGGCATTTATGGATGGACTGTAACCTAGAGAAAGGAGATAATGAAGAAGAAGAAAACAAAAGTGAGAATAATATATGAAGAGAAGAAACTGTCCCAATAAAAGGTAAAGAGATTATAGGGAAACAAGATTAGGGCAACAACAAAGATAAAAAGAAAAATGAAATGGAAGAGAATATAGAAGAAGGTTCTGAAATAAGTAATGAGGAATATATAAATTGGAAAACAGTGAAAGGTAAAAAGCAAAAGAGTAAGAGACAAGAAAAGAGTGTTTAAAATGATATGTGTAAAAGACAAAAAGAAAGGAAAAGTATAATGCAAATGAGCTAAATTCTTCAAATCTACATAATTTCTGGTAAGCTGCGACACAGACATAATTTTAGAGTGCATTCAATAATTGTAAACAGGTTAAAAATATAAGTAGAAGAATAGGTATTCTAAATTGGTGCAGTAAATATGATGTTGTTATAATAATATTGGAAGATATAAGATGTTTGACACAAGAAGAGATAGAATGCAAACAAACGTAGGGAAGGTGATACAATATGGAACTTAAGAAAGAAAGTATGTTCAGGCAAGGTTGAACTTTGTAGAAAGTCAGTGAAAATACTGACCATAGCATTGGCAATGATGGAAAGATTGACTATTGCAGATATTAGATGGTATAATTGGGTATATAGAATTATAGCATTGTATGCTTATGTTACAAGTAAAGAAAGGGAAAATTTATTTCATAAAATTTTGGATTATGCAGTAATTAGTATGAATATAACAATGGGAGATTTTAATTGTGATGTGAGAGGGAAAAAAAAGAAGAAAAGAAAAAATAATGTTAAGAAAATTTTTGATGTTAAAAATCATGTCAATTTAAATATTTGGAATAATAACTTGTGAACATAGTCAAGGTATATATCGGACAGAAATTGAGTATTTTATTATATCATAAGGTTTAAATATAGCTAAGGGAGAGACAATTGTAACAGGCTTTTAATATCACTCAGCCATTTGGACAGAAATACAAGAAAATAAGTAGTATATTAGATTGGGAAAAGTAATACAAAGAATACATGACATTTTATGGAATGAAAATGGGAAAAATAAATGAGGTTTAGTAACAAACCGACTTGTCCTGCGACATCTTCAGAAGGGGTTAGGCTGATATATTAATGGGAGTAAAGTGGGTGGGGGAAGTGAAAGGGTTAAATGGAAGGAGGGATGATTGGGAGGAAATGAGATAAGGGTGGGGAGGGGCTTAAGGGGTTTAGACAAGTGTAGCTGGGTAAGTAATAACATTTTGGCATTAGCTTGCTAAGGCAAGCTTATGTCCGAGACGACCTGTTGGTAATCCTGTGGAACAAGTAGGCCTAGAGTTGCTGGTGGGCTTTGATTGTAAGATACAGGTGGGTGGTATAGGAATTATTATTTCTTTTTTTTTTTTAAGATCTCTTTTGTTGCCTGTTACTTGGGACTGTGGGGTTGCAGGATTCTGTGGCAGGTCAGGAAGGACAGGGTTGTGTATGGTGATGAAATCTTTTGCTGTAGTTGTCAGTTTGATCTCCATGGGGGTTTGTGTGAGCTGTTGCCTCGGCTTGGTTGTCATGTCATTGTGATGGTTTGTGGCAGCTTGTCTTATTTGTGATGATTGCGATGAGGCAGTTGTAGTGGGTGGTATTAATGCCCCTTTGCGAGTGCAGTCCTCTGTGTTTTTTTTTTATTTCTCAGTTGAATACAGTTAGCTGTCCTGAGAGTCATGGTGGGTGCAGTACTTCAAGGGTGAGGCGCAATGGTGGATGTTCTTGGAGTTCATCATGTCAGGGGACCCGATAGTTGCATTCATAGTTGGAGTCCTGCTGTATGTGCTTCCCTAGAGTAGGAAGGATGGGGAGGTTTTGCTTTTAGTGGTGCTGCATGTGTGATTGTGGTTGGGGGCTGTTTGCCATTCAGGGTTTTTTGCAGGCATTGGTTGCATGCGTGTGGTGGCCCGGGGTGGTGCATGCGCATGGTGTCTAAGTGTCGAGGGTTGCAGTTTTGGAGTACGTTGGTAGGAATGATTTAAAAAAAAGGGGTAATTTGTAATTTTAGGGTGTGCCCAAGGGTTTACATTGTATTTTGTTCCTTCCATTCTTGTTTGGGGTTTTCTGACTGATTGTTCATGGCTCTTGAGGGCAAAGGTGGGGGTGCTTTTGCTTTGCAGTTAGTCGACCATGCCAAATTTAGGAAGTGTTTTCTCAGTGAAGCTGGGATTCGTTTTGTGAGCTCTGAGCTAATGGTTGACCATTGTTGCCACACATGTGTGGTGGCAGTAACAGTGGGAGGATGAGATGGTGGCTCAGTCATATCTCTCCATGGTACAGATTTCCATGGAAGGGCCAGGTTTTACTCGCATTTTGTCTAATTCCTCATAGAATTAAAGTGCAATCCAACGAAGCTGAAGGGGTAAGGAACCAGAGGCTTTCTGCATGTTCCCAAGGTGCAAAGCATAACGCTTGTTTGGGGGGGGGGGGGCTGAGTGCTGACTGCTGATTAATATATGATACACGTCTGTAGTATAAATTATTGGGGGAAAAGTGGAGTAGTGATTTTTTGCCATGAGCTTTGGTCACAGGAGACTGATATTGCATTGTGGCTTCTTGGCTGAGTGTAAATCATTATCCAGATTTGTGGAAAATCTCTTCCTACAGCCAGGTCACTATGTAGTGATGCAAGGAAAGGGACTGTGGTGCTGATAGGTAGTCAAGAGCATACAGGTCAGCACTGGTGGCTGGTGAGTGCTGCCGATGTCTCAGATGTGCAGGCTTTGCTGAATAAAGATGGGTGATTCAAGGGTTTTGCAACTCAGATGGTGCAAGCGGGGGACAGACTGGGGGGTAGTGAACTCCATACACTTACAGTTAATGCAAGAAATGTATAAGAATCGATGAAGTTGTTCTGATGCACTCCCAATGCAGGTATAGAGTGTAACTTTTATGGTGAAGATGGGTTGAGTCAGTACTGCCAGTTCATCACATATCATTTCTTCGATTTATTTTATTTATTTATTTAATTATTTATTTGACATTTGTTTACTGGGGTGGTCTGACTGGGTCTACAGAACTCATTTGCAGCAGAGACCCTGGGAGAGAAGCTCCACATACAGTACCATACAAATTCAGTATAATCCAGTACAATACAAATGCTGTATAATCCAGTACAATACAAATGACATTAGGAATACTATACAAAAATAATTGGAAAGAACATTAAATATGCTACAAGATATTACAATATATACTACACATCTAGACAATTCTATCAAGTTACACATTATATACAATAATAGTCACTCTCACCGTATATATAACCTATAAGTCGATAGTGTCCAAAAGTAGTATGTAGGTAGTGCAGTCTAAGACATTGACTGTTATAGTACATGAAAAATAAAATGTTGGTTACAGTTAGGAAAATAATAGCCAGAAAGTTGGTGATGAAGAAAGATAGTGGGAGAGTTAAGAATAGAGGCATTAAAGTCTGAGCAGTAGCGTAAGCATATGGTATAGAAACAGAGAAGGAGGTAGGAGAGCCTTAGGATCTTGCAGGCTGAGGGAGTGAAATGGGACAGAAGAGAAGGATGAGGCTAATTGGAAGTAGAGGAAGATCTCATTATAGGGCAGGAGTTAAGAATTTGCCGGGTCATACAGTTAGCATTTCAGGAGTGTGGGTATTAATATGAGATTGTGTGGACACGTATGTGCATGTCTGCAGAGGCAGAACTGAGGCTGCATGAATTTGTGTGTCCATGAATGTGTGCTGTGTTATGAAAAGAATATAATTTCTGGATGTGTGCATGTGTGTACCATTCTGAATATCCATGCTACCGCAACCGGTTCTATCAACCTTTTAAGTTTGTAAGAGGAATATTTAAAATACTACCTGACTGTATTTAATAAGCTGTTCGTCAGCTATTATTAGGTTTGTTGCATTGTGTTCATTTGTTCCATATTGTGTTGGTTAGTGTACCTCATTTGGAGATGGAAGGTTAAGAGCTAGGCTTATGGTTTTACAATATAAGTTAGCTTGGCTTATACAGGGTGCTAATTGAGGTGGTATGGAATCGCAGGGTTACCCTGGTTGTGAATATTGATAGGTCCCTTCATGTGTGGGGTTTAGTTTTAACATACTCGACGGGTAGTTAAATTTATCTTGGGTATTTGGTAGGGTCATTGGAAGCATAGCTTCAGTTATGGCTGCTTTGTCATAGATGTGAGTGGCTGTGGTGCATTCCTTCCCGGGTTGGCAGGATTGGCTGTCCTTGAAGATGTCTTGGAATGTGTGTTATGCATTTTGGATGTTTTACGTATCTTTTTTTTCTTGCAGAGGGGGTATTGGAATGCTGCAGCTGTCTTTTGGAATAGGTGGGTATAAGGTGGAACTTTCTCTTTACATATTAGAGGGTTTAATGTTGTCCTTTTCTTTGTAGATGGTGGTGTGCCGAGTACCAGCTGTGGTTATACACAGGGAATTCACAGGTGATGGAAGCAGTGGCGAGTGAGAAGGTTACATATGGGGAGCGCAAGGTGATAACAGTTACTGACTAAAGCAAGTGGATTTCAAAGTTGAGTTTTGGTAGGGGATTTACACTGCTAGCCAGGGAAGGATAGGCATTTGAGTTGGTGATCTCAGGGTTAATTACCGTTCAGTATGTTAGATCAATGTTTGAAAGTTGTCCCTTTGTTTAGTTGCTTGCAATCAATAGTAAAAGGGAGCAACAGACATTGGCCATAGGTATGAGTTTGGGGTTCCTGTAGTGGGCTGGACGAGGTTACAGGTAATGCATTTTAGTTGGTGCTCATAAAGGCATGTTAAGGTGGATGGGGTTCAGGTAGGGGAGGTGGATCGCAGTGCCCTTAGTATCATAGGAAGTTATTAGGTTACCAGCTCGGGGATGATTACAAGCTAGACAAATTTGGCTCTTATTTCTGGGGATATGAGTTGTAGCAAAAAAAAAAAAAAAAAAGAGGTGACTGGTTCCATACTTTGGTGCAGAGTTTGGCAAACACTTGATGGGGTGGCAGGGGTCCTTTTCAGTGCCTCCATGTTAAGCAATTATTGGTATGTGTGCACATAAAATTTCTTTTCTTTTCTTTGCAGATTGCTGAAGGGCAGAAAGCATCATGTAGTGGCTTGAAAAGGGGATCTAAAAGATGACGTTTTTGATAGGATGGATGTTCTTGCCACCAGAATGGGGACAATGTGGGCCTGAGTAATCACCTTATTAAGGCATATTAGAGGTCTGTGTTCAATTTAGGGGACGAGACCCTTCGAGGGGAAAGGCAAAGGACAGGCAGTGGTTAAGGATGGTTAGTAGTTAGAGTGTTCTGGTTTGGATGGTTTCTAGGAGGTCTGAGGGTTCTAGTCCGGATTGTCATTTTGGTAATGAGTGAACTGGGGGTGTTTATGGCTGGGCACATAGAGTACTTTACTGGTGAAAATAGGTGAGTTTTCAGGACCTAGGTCAAGGAGTGATGGCTTTCTGCCATTTAGGGTTAGGGCATTAAAGTTTTGGAGTTAGAATATTCCGTACTGCAATCAGGTTAATGCACAACCAGAACTGGGTAATTTGGTGGGTGAAGGCAATATGCTACAGTTGATACGTTTGTGGCTATAGGTTATCATTCCGTTCAGGTTGAGCCATGATTAGTGGCTGGAAGGAAGTGGTCTAAGAAGAAGGTATTCTCTTGGAGTGGATGTCCTGGTGGTACAGTGGAGTCATGGGTAATCCTACTTTATTTAGTTTTATTAGAGCATGTTTCAGGGATGGTATGCGGGATTTTAAGGGCTTTACAGATGATGGGTACACCGAATGATGTTTAGTTAACCCTTCCTGTTATGGGAGGTAGTAGTTGAACAATTTTGGGTAGGAGGGAGGGGGAACAGCCTAGTCAGGTTGGTTGGTGGAGCAAAGGGACAGGCTTCCCTCTTCTGTTCCCCCTCCAGTGTGTGGAGGTTTATTCCAAGGATTTGTGGAAAGGAAATGAGCAGCTGGAGGAAGTTTGCTGAACAGGTAAGCAAACGGAAGTAAGGATGCTGCTTATTTGGTTGGTAATTGGTAATTTGATGAACGGTCTATGAAGTGACACTGCTTCATAAGTAAAGTAAGCAAGCAAAGGTACGGACGCTGCTTACTGGGCAGGATGAGCAGGTACACTGTCCTGACTAACATTACAAGGAGGTTTATAAATAAAATAAGCGAGCAAAGGTATGGACGCTGCTTACCGGGCAGGATGAGTAGGTGCGCTGTCCTGATTAACATTACAAGGATGTTTATGCTGTGCTTAGAATCAACTATACTATGTCTAGTTGTAAATAAAATTGGTAATCAAAGTTATGGATGTTTAATAAAGGTTGTCAAATGTCATTCGGTGTGATGTGTTTATTGAAGGGGACCGGGACAAGTATGTGTTTATGGAAAGATTACATTTCCACTAGTGTGTGTTATAAAAACTGTTCTGAGTGGTGGCTAGCTTTGAAAGAAAAATATAAGAAATGTTTTTTTTTTTTTTTAGAATGGCAATTAGATGTAAGGCAAGTGGAGAAAATAAATTATAAAATAGTGTATGGATGCTTTACTGGATTTGGAAAAGAATGACAAAGAATATTATATTATAGAACAAAGAATGTATGAAAAAAACACACGAGAAAATCAAAGAAGTATTATTTAAACAAATATACTTTTGCAAGGTAAAAAGAAGTCAAATCAGGTTACTTGAGTAGTATAGTTAAAAAGAATACTAGTATAATGATAGAAATGAAAGATATACAGAAGTAAGATCATCTCAGGAACAAATGATGAATCTCATAAATTATGTAAAAAATGTTTCAGGACAGGAAAAGGTGGAAACAGAAGAATGACATGTTAAAAATTGACAAGAATTGACAGAACAAGAAAATAAAGAATTGGAAAAAGGATAATTCTTTGTAATGAATTAGATATGGTACTAATCCATGTCATGCAGCATAAAAAGTTCAGTTTTCTTCTTTCCTCAGGATGAGATGAAGTAGAATACTGATTTTATAATAATTGTATGATCTGACAGGGAAAAAAATACTTCTTAAAAGTTATGAATGAGTGATTAAATGATGGTTCTGTGTATGATTTAGGCAGTGGTATGCTTAAATTTGTATGAAAAAAGGAAAATAAAAATAAAATTAAAAATTTAGGACCTATAATATTAAACAATACAGACTATAAACTTTTATGAAAATAATTCAGAAGAGAATTTGAATAAAAATAAACAGTATTATGAAAGATAAACAGCTAAAGGGAAAAGGGTATCCGGAATTATCCATAGTAAGAGAAATGGTGGATGATACTATAAATAGGACTGATGAGACCATGATCATGATAGGAGATATAAATAAAGTGTTTGCTACAGTACAACACACACTTTTTCTGGACAATTATGGAAGAGTATAACATTATGAATGTATATTGTTTTGTAGTGAGTAGCATATTATTTGCATCATTTATGAATGTATTAGTCAAAGATGAAATTTTGCACGAGAGATGCTACTTGCAATACTACTGGAGGTATAAAATTCCAGCCATGTTTACTTATATGGATGATAATACATTAATTACAAAAAAATAAAGTGTGGACGGAAGACGTTAAATGTTATATAGATCAGTATTAAAACATAATAGGCATGACTTTGAATTAAAAAAATAAGTAAAGGATGAGGTGATATCGTAAAAATAGCAGAAGTATCTTTCTCAATGAAAGAATGTTAGGAATAAGATTTCGGGAAAATATAAGTAGAGAACAGTGGAATAGGACATTAGATGAAATAGAGGAGCTTTGTTGTTTTTGGAAAATATGCAAGTTATTGCTAATAAAAAAATGTATTTAATGAATTCAGTTATATTGGGAGAGATTGCATATTTAGCTAGTTTCTATATGTTGCCAATAAACTATAAAAGAAATATTGCAAGTATTTTTTTTTCTTTTATATGGCAGTCAAGATTGAATCCAGTGGAGAGAAAAGTCTTATTCATGGACAAGGAAGATGGAGGTTTAGGATTAATAAACCCAATTGTTTATGCTGCTTCTTTGAATTTGTGTGTGTGTGTGTGTGTGTGCGTGTGTGTGTGTGTGTGTGTGTGTGTGTGTGTGTATATACATATATATATATATATATATATATATATATATATATATATATATATATATATATATATATATATATATATATATATATATATTTTTTTTTTTTTTTTGATACATGATACAAATGAAAACTTGGTAGCAAATTTACTGCAGTCCAAATATAAGCAGCATTGTGATTAGTTCAAAATGTCAAAAGAGGAAAAGCATGTTTAAATGAAATAATTTTTTTCTTGATAACATCTCATTATTTTATGGAAAACAAAAATTGACAAAATAGAAAATGAGAGGAATGTTTGGTATGAAAATATCAAAATGCAATATTGTTATGTTAATCCTTGGGCTGAGCTCATGAATGAAAAAGTTAAAGATATAAGAGTATGAAAAGCATGGTATAATAAACAAGTAGAATGTCAAGATTTTTATGGAGATTAGTGATTATTAACTTATCAGCAAGGGGAAAATGCCATATAAAAATCAATGAACCAGTTTGTATATATTGTGGTAAAGAAAAAAACTACAGAACATTTTTTCTTACAATGCACGAGAGTTGCAAAATTGTGGGGAAAATTATGTAAAGAAAATTCTTTTGATATTACAAGAAAAGTAAATGAAATAAATATGGATATGATTATGTAAGGATATTATAGAGATAAAAATAAGGAATGTGTTACTAAAATGGATAAAATATTATTTTATGTTGTGCAAACTATTTGGAATGAAAAGCTAAATTAAATCAGGTTTAATGCAAATGGAGGCTAGCAGTAATTAAAAATAGAGGCTGGTTGTGGAAAAATATAGGGGTTAAAATAAGATAATGAAGGTTTAACAGAATAATAAAAAGTAAGATATCTAAGATTGTATTACAATAATGAAAAGGAATGGAAGTTTGTATGCTGTATAAATGTGTAAATATGTACATCTGTAATTAGTATTGGACATAATATGTTTTATAAATATGTACATTTGTAACCAGTATTGCACTTATTTTTACAAATCAAGAACCCCCTGCTCTTCCAATAGGTCCCATGGGATCTTTTATATACACCAGAGGGACAATTAACTCAATCAGATAGAACTTTGGTTTAACATCTCATTCAAACAACAACACACTCAGGAGTGCAGTGCCCCAATGTCAGTTATTGATCTACCAGGTGCATGAATAGAACTCACAGCCTTCTGCACCAAAGGCAAGTGTGCTACCTGCTGCACCACTTACACTGCTACTATGTTGCTATGAAAGTATCCAGAATTTGAAGTGGACTTGGACATGTCATGTACCATGTATGGAATGATATGAGGGTACATATGTTAAGATAGTGGGTCTGACTTTTGTTTTTGAGCAGATAAGAAAGCTAGAGGTAATGGAGGCAAGATGGTTGGATGTACACTTTGGGACAGTTGATGAAATGGATGCATGAGAGCAGAAACCAAAGTAGCTCCAGTTAAGAGAAGTTCAAAGAGAACAGATTATGGTGATTCAGGCACATGGGCAGGGAACCAGAAGACAATCTGGTAAAGACAGTTTGGGACTGACAAGAAGAAGGCAAAAGGAGAAGAAGGCATCCAGCAAAAAAATAGATGGACTGTATGACAGATATCCTGTGATAGTTAGGCATGATTGTCGAGAAGATGGGAAAGTGGCATTGAATTAATAGAGATGGTGACAAAATGGTACAACAACCCAATTTCATGTAGAAAATGGGAAAAGGGGGGGTGAGTTAATGATGATGATGGTGTTACAGTATGGTATGGTAACGTATGGTGAGGTATAAAAACAAATTAAAGATTTCTTTATTTGCTGACAATTTATCTGGTAAATTCAGATGGTTTATTTAAGTTTTTAAATCAAGTTTTTGAATCAGTTTGGTAAGTTCTCAGTTTGCAAATTGAATACAATGAAAATAAAAGGTAATAATGGTGAATATTAGATTCTCTTGAATATTGAAGAAGAGGTATGAATATGTATGTGGCAGATATCACATTGTATATAACTGAACCTAGTATTTGTTGTTTGGGATTTACTTGCTGTATTGTTATTAATTAATTGAACTTTACTGTTTTCAAATATATCAGTATTTACTTGTAAACCTATTCACATTTACTATGGTACTTGCTGTGGCAATGTTAACTTTAGTGGAACTCTTTATATATATATATATATATATATATATATATATATATATATATATATATGGGTCTACTGCTTTACATCAAAAAATACACTTCTTCGAAATAGAGCAGTAGACCCTACACTTCAGCAAAAGTCCACTTAAATAAAAAAGTGCACTTTCACTGAAGACTAGTTCACTGAGCTACCCAAAAAAAAAACACTAAAACGTGTTTTTGCAGGGGGGAAAGCCCCCCTGTGCCCCCCACACACACCCTACTTAAATATACCAACTCCAAGATCGCACTACAGTGGGAAAAAGGGAATATTCCCATTTCGTGCTGTAGTGTGACTGCCAAAGACAATGTTCGAAGTTTCACTACTTTGAACAAGTGGACTCGGTGAAGTGGGGTTCGAAGTAGTGAAACTTCAAACATATTGATGGATCCTATATACACACACACACACATATATATATATATATATATATATATATGGATTCCATACATTTGGTCGAATAACACTTAGTCGAAAATGATTCCAGGCATTTCACTTCACTGAAATCTCACTTGACTGAAAGCTCACTTGGTCAAAGTTCATTTGGTCAAAAATGGAATATAGCCCCTGCCCCACTGCAGTGCAACCCTAGAGTGAGAATATTAAATAAGAGGGGGTGTGGGGGGCACAGCCACCCACCTTGAGGGGTGTGGGGGGCATAGCCCCCACATTATGCCAATAGTTTTTATTAAAGATATATATATAAATGCATTTCTAATGGATATACCTTCTTATAATAGTGAATACATTAAAATTATGTGGGGGCTACGCCCCCACACCCCCCTTATTTAATATTCTCACTCCAGGGTTGCACTGCAGTGGGGCAGGGGTTATATTCCATTTTTGACCAAATGAACTTCGACCAAGTGAGCTTTCAGTCAAGTGAGCTTTCAGTCAAGTGAAATGCCTGGAATCATTTTCGACTAAGTGTAATTCGACCAAAGGTATGGAATCCATATATGTATATATATATATATATATATATATATATATATATATATATATATGACCTATGCCATTGAAAAGGACTGAGACTTGCCATGGGTAACCAAATATCTCATCCTAGAATGCCTTGAAACAGTTTGTACTGTCTGCAAGTATGCTGTGTGCTGAACAGGAACTACCTACCTCCACTACCACAGCCACACCACAATGACTTGCATCTGAATTTACATTGCTGTCTTTCATACGTTTGTCAGAGCATTTTATGATGATCTTTCCACAGACCCCACCCCCACTCCACTGCTCTACTTTCCAGACTGCACCCCTTAATCAAATTCTTGGATCTGCCAATGATCACAGAGAAAAGAAGAAAACTGAACTTTCTATGCTGAAGCACAAAAATTTTAAGATTGTCTGTGATTGAGATGTATAAGAATGGGAAGGCAGGTATCTTTCTTATCCAATTAACCAAATCATAGGCAGCAGGTTTTAGAGACATAACATCTTGCATTTTGGTATTTTCAAAAAGCTATTTAAGATGCATAAGTGCAGAATGGGTCCCGTGTCCCTTCCTTTACTGGGACTAGGAAAATCCTGAAATAAAACATCTTTTCTTTTTTGATAGGCAGGAACACCTGGTGGAGTAACTTGTGTAAGACTGGAAGAATCAGTTATTTGCCTGAGGGCACCTGAGTGACATCTGTCAAGGAATGAGGGAAATTCCAAACATGTCTGTACTCATTTTGAAAGATGTTCATTACCTAAGTGTCTGATATTATTACTCTGTAAAGAGGAAGACTATGACAAAGTCTTCTTGAAAGTTTGGAAGGGAGTGGCCACAGTGGAGAAAGAGGAGAGCAGTGAAGAAAGCAGTCACAAGCCAGAGCTTTTGTCTGCAAAAAGATCCTTTGGATCCCTTGAAGTCTGACTTAGTGTTTCCCTTGACACCTTTTCTTAAAGAATGTCTTCCCTTTTTGAAGTGATTTTTCACATTTGTGATAGAAGTGACCAGGTCTGAATGAACAGTACCTCTGAACGTTGGAATGAGAGAGAGAAAAAGCAATTTGAAATCTTATAGTATATGCCCCCCTTTCCTGCAATTTCTGGAAAATTTCAGCAGATGTTGATCTGAACAGATTATTTATGTCTAAAGGGGATTCCAAAAGTTTGGCCTTAACATCATCAGCTAAAAACTGGAGACAAAGCCAGGAATATCTTCTAAAGGCGGAATCAATAGCTGTTGTTCTGGAAGAAATATCAGCAACATCATAGGCACATTTGACAGACTGCCTTGTTACTTGTGTGGCCAAATTGTACATTTTTTTTTGTCAGAATCAGGTAATATTGGAAATTAGTTTATTAATACTGGCAAAAATGCACAAGTATCTTGTCATGCAAGTCTGCTAATTAATGGCATGGAAAGACAAGCCCTGGGATTCAGCAAGCAGCCGTGCAGGAATAAGTTATTCCTGCATGGCAGGGACTGCTCCTGTTCAGCACAGCAGTGCACCTTGCATATTCATGAAGGCGAGCTGCCTATGCTGTTAAACTTACAGGGAGCCATGTACAAATGCAGGGGGTGCATCTGAGAGCAGAGCTCTCACAATACACATGCCCCTGCACTCCAGAATTGCCTTTCAACAATTAAAATGAGCGAGAGTGCTCATAACACCCCCAACACGTCAGGAACTTACCTCCCAACTGTAAAGATTTTCGCAGAATGTCCAGAGTTTTGTCTCATATCTTTGGTGTGTTCCTCCTAATATCTGTACTTTCCTGGCAAATCGTTAAGGATTGAAGTCAATAAATAATGACAAACATTTGAGTTTAAGACTCCACATCCTTCAGATAATTCATGCGAATACAAGGATCTATCATTCATATCAACTTTCTAAGTTAGTAGGAGCAATATTTAAAACAGTGTAAGAAACTTCTCTGTGTGGAAGATTTTCATTCCATATATTTCTAGTTAATCACTGTATATTAATCAGATCAGACAATGGTAGTAGAAGTAGCGAACGTAAACTTGTCAAGTAAAAAAGTAATAATAGAAAATATATAATTCTACAGCATTACTAAGTATTCGAAAGTAATCCAAGCAAGGCAGGCAGTCTCTTTCCAGTTGAAAATCCTTTATTAAGTACACAGACTTATTTAAAAACTATCCCTATTTGTCCCCCCATCATTTTAGGGTTTGTCCAGAGTTTTTGCTCCAAGATGCTGAGAGGCATGGCCACCATGAAGCAGAAAGCCGATAAACGTACAGGGTTTAGCATTAGCAGGGATATTCTGAAGGGTATAGCTAAAATAACACAACAAAACTTTTTTTTTTATAAACACGATAAAGTTTAAGCGTAGCTGTGTGGGTGTGCCCTTTGCTTAGCTATGCTTAGTCTGGCTTAAACAGCACAAGAAGTTAAATAGCAAGAAGCATGCAGCATGAGCAGTATTGCAACAGTGTAGTGGTTAGAGTATACGCTTTGCAAGCAGTCATTCCCGGTTCGCTCTTCACTGTAATCAATTCACATTTTAAATATGACAGCAGTGCATAAACACTTTTTTGTATTACCTACTAAATAACATATATTTGTTAACCAGAGTACTGAATTAGGTTCAGATGTGAGGTGTCAGTGTAATAAAGTTGTAAAATCCCCATATAAACACAAGTGCCCTATACAGTATAGTCGCACATGAATAAATGTAATGAAAGCACATTGGGGGATGTCAGGTACAGAAAAGAAATGTATAATATGTAATGAATGATGAATCAATGCCATACAGCTGATAGTCTATAAAGTGAAAAATAAGCAGTGTTAAGCATTGCACTGCTCTGCTTACCAGGTGTAAGCATTGTGTAAATATGACTACTAAGCAATGAGTAGCCCATCTAAGTCGATTTGCCCATTGGTAAGCAGTGTTGAACCAGTCCCTTTAAGCAATGCCAACCTTAGCTAAGCAGGTTTGCCCGTAGCTTAGCTTAGCTCAACATATTCAAAACCATCCAATCGTGGCAAAGTGTGGGAAATTGGCCGTATTTAAACCCCACAGGTGGGAATCCAGCTCATAACTGGTTGCAGGTTTCCGCTGTAGGCAGCATGGTTGGAGATGGAGAGGGATTGTGCTTCTGGGCACAGCGCTGGGGCATCCAGGAGTCCAAGGTCATGGTAGGACTCCTAGTAAAAAAACATGATGAGAGACGGCTGCAGAGCCAGTACCAAGGGTCTCAATATAAAGTGGAAGCCTGAGACCGTCTCACCCATGACCTCACCAGTGCCACAGTTATCCCTCAGACTGCTGAGCAGGTCAGACACCACTATGCTGACCTGAAATGGAGGAAGAGGGAGCTCTTGGACCAGTGGATCCAAGAATCAAGGCAGACGGGTGATGTCCCAGCAGTGTGTAAATACTAATACCAGTAACTGTTTAATAATGTCCAGCTTGTGTATACGATGGATAGGTATGGCTAAATATGTCTCTATTTCCCTTACAGCTGCAGCTGAGCGGGCTGTGAATCAGGAAGCCCATGTAAGTAGGTTGAAAAGGCTGTATCGCGAGGCTGGTGAGTAACAATCCTGCTTGTAGGAGTCATACCAAATAAATATAAAAGGAGTAGAAAGTCAGCTGCCAGCATAAAAACTGTTTTGTGTATGGGTTGTACTGAATAAACCAGACAATATGATAGTAATAGTCCCATAAAGGTTGTATTTAAATAAAACTGCAACTGCCTGGCAATAAAGCTCTAAATCCTGGACTGGTTGTGTTTACTCTGGTATCTTATGGCATTTTTAGTGTTCCATTCTCTGAATAGTAATGTATTAACCACTGTTACCCACACTGTGCTACATAATAAAAATGATTAAAACTGTTGTAATTACAAGGTCAGATTGTACAACTGAGAGAGACTTATAAAGAAGACACTGAAGAGATAGTAATATACAAATAGCACACTCTACTGTGATTTAAATTGTATTTTTTAGCAGACACAGCCATGGTTCAAATCCTGGGAGTGGTAGTAAGCTGTATGCATAATCATACCTCTCAACTATACAGATTTGTTCAGAATGTCCAGATAATTGGATCATATTTTCTGCCTGTTACTCTGTCCCCCTGGCAAATTAGTGGGATGATCTCAGAATTTTAGTTAGCAAATAATGACATGCATCTGATTTGCAGACCTCAAAACCTTCAGAAAATGTATATGAAAACAAACCTGTCACTCTAGCAATTCACCAAAAGTTTATGAGAGCAATATTCAAAATATGTCCCATTTCTACCCTCATGTTGTCAAGCTATGACTAGAATGTGTGCATTAACAGATTGAGAGGTATGTGCATAATATTAACTCAGAATCTGGGAATATGTGTGGAAACAGTCAGGTAGTGTTAACAAACATTTCCTCCATAGGTGTGTCAGATAAGAAAACTGTGCCTGCCAATAAAGATTGAAATCCTAGACTGGTAGTATTTACTCTGTTATTGTATGGCTGACATATAGCATTCAGTAACATCTGATATCAGAATAGTACTGTTGTGTCAACCACTGTTTCTCACACTGTGCTACATAACAATATGTCTAGGAATGGCTGTATGAGACTGTTGTAATTACAATGTCAGATTGTACAACCACCAGAGACTTAGAAAACAATGAAGAGATAGACAGCAATATTTATACAGCACACTCTGCTGACACTTAAATTGTGGTATTTTTATCAGACACAGCCATGGTATGAATTATGGGAGTGGTAGTAAGCTGTATGCATAATCATACCTCTCAACTGTACACATCCTTTCAGAATGTCCAGATAATTGGCTCATATTTTCTGCCTGTTCCCCTGCCACCGTGGCAAATCAGTGGGATGATCTCAGATTTGTAGTCAGCAAATAATGGCCTACATTTGATTTTCAGACCTCAAAACCTTCAGAAAATGTATATGAAAACAAATCCTGTCACTCTATCAGCCCCCCAAGGTTATGAGAGCAATATTTAAAATATGTCCCTAGTTGTATCCCCATGTTGTCAAGCTTTTACCAGAGTGTGTGCAATAAGAGATTGAGAGGTATGTGCGAATATGTGTAGAAACAGTCAGGCAGTGTTAACAAACATTCCCTCCACAGGTATACCAGGTAAGAGATGTAGAATGTAGCTTTAAGACAGTTGAAGTATACACTTGTTTACTAACATATCACCGGCCAAACCAAGGCCATAGGGTAGTGTAATAATACCTGTACCTTAATGATTAGAGCAGTGATCATTAAAGTTGTGAGAACTACAATGATATATAAGTTAATATCTCTTTTCAACCACCATATCTGCAACAATAATCTAAATACACAAATCAGTGGGTATGTTTACACCAAACCTACTGTTGGGACATATGTTCTATTGCTCAATAAGTATTGAAATATGCTTCTATTAATGTTCTATGTTGAAATACTATCATTGGTAGCCTGTTGCTATCAATTTACCCTGCATGCTATTGTAATGGCCACTGTGATTCCATATATGCATGTGTTCTGTTTGCTATGCAACTGTTCCAAATCCGGTGTTTTGGGTTAATGGGAATATCTATGCATGCTGTTATAAATAATCTGGGATTGTGTTGGCTATTACTAACCCACATATGTTTTAAAACTGCAACACCATAGCACGTTTGGGAAGGCCAGTCCCAGCGGACCCACATCTCCCATCTCATCTGCCCATGGCACCGGGATCCAGCACATCTGGGACCCACCCCAGGATCTCCAAGTCTGCTGGTCCTGCACCACCTTCGGATGGAACTGCCTCAGGGGATGGGGCTCGCCTCCCCCCTGGGAGCAGGCATGAACAGGAAAATGGCACCCGTAGTCAGGTCTGGGGCTTGGTGTGTAGAGAGCTCCACAGGTAGTTTGGAGATCTGCTACACCAGCTTGAGGGCTGTGTGGTGCATTTAAAGGGTCAGTCTGCCCATCCTACCCAGCCCCCAGCACAGCCACCTTTGGGGCCATGAAGGTGCAGTGGTGATTACCCATGGGTGGGGACTTCAGTCCCACTGTTTCCATTTGGAGGCTCATGGGCTTCTAATTTCTGAACACCTCCCCATCCAGGTGTTTACCCCCCACACATGTGTCATATACTGCCCCTGTATGCTGTCATGTCTGTCTTGTCTGTCTTCCTACCTAACCTACCTCCCCAAATATACCTAATATCCTTCCCTAACATCCCACTCTCACCATTAAAAAAAGGGCAATCTGTTCCTTCCCAAAAAATCTCGCCCCATACATACCTGTCCATTTCACACACATGTCCACTGGACACATGTAATATGGTCTAAGTGGCTTCACAACATATTACTGTTGTCCTCACCTCTCTCTCAGGGTATGAGTGTCCAAATCTACCTCCAAATTCAGTTTATATTCACAACTATTGCTGTACAATAAATGGACAGCTATGGACCTTCCCTACACCCGTCCTGTACATCCTTAGCTACTTTCCCTATTGTCTTTCCCTCTGTGTGCCTCCTTTTTCACCACTTTCCTATCACCCCTTTTTCTTTTCATTTAAAGAAATTAGCACGGGGGTAAGTGGGAGTAAGCACTTTTAAGCAGTTGTAAGTGAGATTAAGCCTGTCTGCATGATGATAAGTAATACCTACACAGATTAAGCACTTTTAAGGCTAACTGTTGGTAAGCATATTTAACTGGAAGTTAGCATTGCTTACCATCACCCAAATCTGTGCAAACCCACTTACAGTACTGCTTAAAAGTGCCTTAGTCACTCTGTATCCAACAGCCCTTGCTCTGCCCAGCAAAAAATTATTAGCCCTTGCAAGTCTCAAACCAGGGACTCTGCACACCTTAGCCACTGTAATTTACCATTATGCCATTTCAGCTGCACATAAATGTGATGTTTTCTCAAACATATCATGTAGCACAGTCATTCAGCAGTAGAGAAAATGTATTTATATATGTAGATGTACGTATGTGTGTGTGTGTGTGTATATATATATATATATATATATATATATATATATATATATATATATATATATATATTTATACACATATATAAATATATATATATATGTCTATATATACACACACACATATATATATATATATATATATATATATATATATATTTATATATATATATATATATATATATATATATATATATATATATATATATATATATATATATATATATATATATATATATATATATATATATATATATATATATATATATATATATACATATAAATGTGTATTACATTACCACATTGGAGCCACACTATGAACCACTCACTGCAAAACATCTGACCAAACACACTGTTATTGGGGGTGAAGGGGCCCAAATTAGGGATTTCTTGTAAGTAATGCCATTTCCCATTCGTCCACAGCTGACCAGATATGCCTTGCAACACAATAACCAGCACTTGCAAGACTTGAACCCAGGACCCTGCTCAACAAAACCACAACAAGTTAACAGTGAGCCATCTCAGCTGTAAGATATCAGGATGATATCTGTAACATATCATGTTGAACAGTCAGTCACCATAGGGAATGTACAATGTGGAAGCACTAAACATTCCAATGATACACACACACACACACACACACACACACACACACACACACACACACACACACACACACAAACTCACACACACACACACACACACACACACACACACACACACACACACATACAAACTCTCACACACACACACACACACACACACACACACATATATATCTCTATATATATATATATATATATATATATATATATATATATATACATATACACATATAAATATATTACTACTTATAGATATGTATAAGAAGAGTATATATAGAGGGTGCACAGCATATCAACTAGACATTATTCCTACATTTGCCACCTTTTAAACTGGACAGTGTTGGATTCATTCCTACAAATGAGGATTATTGCATGAAACATATACCCACACACAATGCAAAGGACATGACACCACACACAAGTTTGCATACACAGAAATATTTATTTGTGTACTATTTCAATTGTTTATGCCATTTCTTATACCAGTTATATGTTTGGAATTCATAATAACTGATCAATGCAACTCTCAAACAAAACATTTGATACAGTAATGTGAAAAACATAACATACTTTCCTCTCCAGGCTAAGGCCTTCAAGTAGTACAACAGTAAAAAACAAAACACTTGCCTTGAAGATAAGAACCAATCAACACTTAATTACAGACAGAGTTCAGCAGCCTCCAACTACACATTGTACTCAACCCATAGAGGGGAAAGTATTAGTTGTCACAATGTAAATGTATCTGTTACATAACAATGCTTAACGTAAAAAGTCACTATCACACTGACAAACAGAACTGTGTATAAGACAGTAAGCTGTAGCCCACCCCTGTTCCCATAGTGAAATGTATGAAAATGTACAGCCATACATTTTCAACATACCCTTACTCTGGAATATGAAGTCAGAAACACAAATGGATGTTGCCAAGTACCGATAGCAATCAACAAAGATAATGCCACTAATATGTCAGACACAAGACCTGTGTGGTGAACAGACAAAACATAAGAGTCAATCCTCTGGCCATCATGTGGATAGGCCCACAGCTGAGAGCTATGCAGACAGACTGCATTCCATGCAAAACTAGCATGTACATGCAACCCTGTAAAACCAGCCGTATGCAGTGCATATAACAGCAATACTCTCACTGTCCGTAGGTCTGGAACCTTATATAAACATGTATTTGGCCTGTGTCCGCAAGTCCTGTTGTAAGAGGTATTGCTACCTGCTGTCTGTAACACTGCTGCCCACACACAGGAAGGATGTCTTCCATACACGAAAGGTAAAGGGAAAATGCCCACATGATGTAGTCATTTATAGTAGTGGGTTGCTATGACATTGGCTATTGGAAGTACTACACAGCTGGCTGTGTGCAATTAGCAAGTGGGGAACACTAACCGGTGCAGAGGCTGTCACCTGATCATGAGCATCATCCACCAAAGCCATGCTACAAACTATTCAAACCAGCTTGATCCCTGAAGTGGAGAGAGAGACAGAAAACAAAACAAAAAAAAACCCGCAAAAACAAAAATAATAGTAAAAAACAAAAATAATGCTAAAAAGAAAAAAAAAACGAGACATCCTGAACTGCAACACAAAAAACAGCATACTAATAAAGCAGGTATTTGAAACATATCAGCATGTAACTGAATGTAGTACTTGGTCTGTAATAATGGGACAAATTATTTTGAAAGCTTGATATGTGCCATCAAGACTTACTGTAATGATGTCCTGCTGAACAACTGCTATGGACATAGCATCTGGTCCTGTGGGCAGTGGGCCATACATGTCAACAGTGCGGACCTGCACAGAATGACAAGGTGTAAGCCATTATAGTGTTTGTTCTGTTCCTTGAAACATGTATATTAGTCTAGCAAATAGCTGAAGGTGGAAGTAATGAAGTCATGATAGACACATTAGTGTCAACCCTCACCACCTTCAGAACAGTCAAGCTAATGTGAAATGTATCATTCATAAACTTCATAGGTTTGTAATAGGCTTATCTACGATCTGTCCCTATATACCCCCCCCCAATGTTAGGCTGTGTCTACATATGTCTACATATATACAGACACACACACATATACATACATATATATATATATATATATATATATATATATATATATATATATATATATATATACACACACACACACACATACATTTCCTTTACTGTTGAGTAACTGTACTGCATGGTATGTCTGAGAACACATCACACATATCTGCACCTCAGATGGCTTACTGGTAAATTGATGTGGCTACGGTGTGCAGGGTCCTGGGTTACACACTTGCAAAGGCTGATAATGTATTTTCTGGCCAAAACAAGGGCTGTTGGATACAGACTGATTAAGGCACCTGTAAGCAGTTGTAAGTGCAAAATGGACAGTTATGTATGGTGTGACATTTGTGTTGGGAACAGACTGACCTTTTTATGTTAAGGTGAGAGTGTGATGTTAGGGAAGGATAGCAGGTATATATGGGGAGGTAGGTTGGCTCGGAAGACAGAAAAGACAGACAAGATAGCATACAGGGGTGGTATTTGACACATGTGGTGGGTAAACACCTTGGAAAGGGAGGGGTGTTTGGAAATTGCAAGCCCATGAGGCCCCAAATGGAAACAGTGGGACTGACGTCCCCACCCTTGGGCAGTCACCACTGCACCTTCACGGCCCTGAAGGTGGCTGCACTGGCGGCTGAGCAGGAGGGCCAGACTGAACTTCTACGTGTGTCATGAGGGCCTCAAGGTGGTGTAGCAGATCCCACAATTCTCTGTAGAGCTTGCTATGCACCAGGCCCTAGACCTGACTTCAGGTTACAGGATCCTGTCTGTGAGCACTTCCGGGGAGGGACAGGCACCATCCCCTGAGGTGGTTCCATCTGAAGGTAGTGCAGAACCAGCAGATGACGAGGTCCTGGGTTGGGTCCTAGATGTGCTGTGGCCTGGTGCCATGGACAGATGAGGTAGGAGAGGTGGTTCTGCTGGGAACAGCCTTCCCAAATGTGCTATTGTGTTGCAGTTGTAGAACATATGTGGGTAGTAAAAGTCAATACAATCCAGGATTAGTTATAACAGCATGCATACATATTTCCAGTAACCCAAAACACCAGATTTGGAACAGTTGCATAACAAACAGAACACATGCATATATGGATCCACAGTAGCCATTGCAATGGTATGCAGGTTACATTGTTAGCAACAGGCCACCAATGATAATGTTTTTACACAGAACATGAATAGAAACACATTTCAATATTTGTTGCACAATAGGATATATCTCCCAACAGTAGGTTTGTTGTAAATATACCCATTGATGTGTGTGTTCAAATTATTTTTGCAGATATGGTGGGGGGGAGAGATGTCAATTAACAACTATTATATCCTTGCAGTATGAGGTCCTCAAACCTTTTTTCCTGATTATGTCTTGCAGCTGCCATGTCAAGAGACCGACTGCCTGCGTTCACTCAACAGGAGAATAACATCCTCATCAACTTCATGGTGAATTACCATGAAACCCTCTTTGGGTGTACAGCCCATGATCTGCAGGAGAAGACTGATCTGTGGAACGAGCTCATCCACAGTGTAAATGATGTCGGCCTGCATAACCACAGTTATGAGCAGTGCAACATCGTTGCATTGACCTTATCCACCATGCCCATCAGCATGCTGCTGCTGCAGTTAGGAAGGACCAGCAAGCAGCAGGTGGGGGGTCATGCCATCCAGCCCCCACTGACACCCGTTGAGGAGCTACTCACCAGCCTTGGGGCAAGTCAGGAACCAGAACATAGCATTGTGATTGTGGGTGCTACCCACACAATGGATGAGGAGCATGCAGGCAAGGCCCCAGGGCGCATTAGTAGACCACTGTTGCTTATCCATCTTCATCTGTAAAGTATCTTCATGCATATGTCAGATAACATAGTCTGTCACTGCAGTGTATTAATGAACAGATGTGCATAATCTGTAGTATTGTGGATTTGTACTGTTGATGTACTGAAATGCTGCTCCCACCCTGTACCAATGCTACATGTGTGGCTAATGACATCACATCTCTCACACAACTATGTAGGTCCCTCTGATATACTTTTGGGACAGTAGCCTGTAGCTGGTGAGTATGGAGGTCTTTTGTACAGGCTTGCCAATACACCGGCCATGTTATGGCCATGGCATTTGCCATGCACACATTTAACACACCTCCCCATAATGCATGCTGTACATGTTCATTTATTGTTGCTGTTAACTGCACTGCATCACAGTGGTCACCATGGTGGCATATCTGAAGGGTATGTAAGAGTCCTGCAGTATAACTAACAACCTGTCAGTGCAAGATGTGTGGACAGAGATAAACATAATGGTGGGACAAATGACCTACAGTAGAGACATGTCTGAAACATTACCCTTATACAGTGGCTAAACAGTGTATATACCAGTATTGCAATGGCAACTGTTACAGATCTACACGATTGCATATCACAATACCACATTCCATAACTTTTACAACCTGTAATGTGATCCTAACATGAACAATGAATGTGTAAGATGGAATCCTATATTAGGACAACAGATATGGGGAATACATACCTTAACAAAGAATGGAAGCATATGAGTGCACACACTCCAAATAACAAATTGTGGAAGCAGCTTTTGAGATACTGCAGCATTCACATGTCTTGAGTATGCACCTTCTATCAAGTATGGGTCCTCAATGTCACACCAAGTAATGGTCTGCTGTCCAAGAAGTATGACCATGACATTTGCCCACTCAGCTGCAACAGAGGCAGCCGTGGCTTACACACATCTTAAATACCATGGAATGGATCCCATGTCCAAAAGTTAGCACTCAGTAGTGGGAGACATAGCCTTACCTCAACATTGCATTTACCATGACAAACAGAGCAGACAAGCATGTATGTGATGATGAAGTATGGGACACCATTAATGAGGAAAATAAACAGAGGCCCATCCAAGACAGATGACGACATATATTGCAAACTGGTCATGGAGACTGCCCAGATACATGCAGAAACACTGAGAGACTTGCAGGAATGTCTAGCAAGAACTGCCTGTGCAGTACCTGTGTCTACAATAACCTGGAATCTGCGTAAGTGTGGCCTATGGATTAAGGTAATCAGATGGAAGAGTTGTTCCACAGGAGACATCATCCAAGGCTCTCTACAGGTAGCATATGCATAACATCAAGTCTCCCAAAGGCATGTGCTGCAATGTGTAATGGTGTACTGTGACCAAGGCTGAAACCTACAGACAGTATTAATAAAGACACATGTGCTGCTCAAGCAACACCTCACTCTCCATCAGGCCCACCATCCCCATCTGTACCTTGCTGGTGCCAGTGTACACCTTTAAGATTACAATTCATTAGCAGGAACTAGGCCAGTAGACATGTATTCTGAATTTGGGACACTGTAAAATGACAATCATGTGTGGTCCACAGTTGTCAAGCATCTACAAAAAGGCTGAGGATGGGGTTGGGTGTCATCCTGAAACAACCATGAACTAATGCATACATCCAAAGGTCGCTAAGAATGGCTATATCTGAACACAGTCAAGGTCATGCTTTGTGCCAGCCATAACCCTGACTCCACAGCAATAGTGAAGGCACAGTGTGACCTCCAAGGGCTGTGCACATGAGCTAACCTTGCAATCTGGCAGAGTTGGGGGACATTTGTAGGGCAGAGTGACCAAATAATGGCAAATGAAGATGGGCCATGCTAATATACACCTTCCAGGAATAGTGACTGCTGTAGTTCACTTAACAGGTGCTGCAACAAACCATCGTGTTAAGGGTGTGCAACCCACATATTGTAAGCATCCCAATCAGCATCCACACAACTAACACATTTTTTTGATACTGCATTTGATTGCACAGGTCATATGTCACATATCAGGTGTGTGTAATGTTAACATATGCAGTATTATGGCATATCAGGGAAGAGGGTGGCATGTCAATAAGGGTATGTACACTCCTCATAGCCACAGTAAGATTTGGAAGTTGTCAGTATAATTGGATTTTATTGCTCATGCATGCACTGCTGATGATGAGATCTGCAAATCGGATGTCAGGCATTCACTATTGACATCTGTCCTCATATCAACCCAGGTATGTGTCAGACAAACACATAGGGGCTGTGAGCAACACAGCAAACATTACTGCTGCACATATACAAATTCAGCAATGATGTGTACACTTGTGAGGTATGGTGCACAGTACATGGCAGGGTGCAGAACAGGTGCACAGCAATACTGTGTACATAGGTGCACTGTGTTCCAGGGGAAGGGGCATCATTTTCTAACACAACTCATGCATCACAGAGCTATATAATGCTGGTAACAGGGATTGAGTATAGCTGCAGTGCATGCTGTTGAGTGCCATATGTTATGCATGTTGACAGTTGGGTAATGAGAGGTCTGTGTAATATCTTTGTGCCACTTCACCTGTAAGTGTGTGTGTGCATGAGTGTGTGTGTGTCTCTGTGTGTTTGTATGTGTGTGTGTGTGTGTGTGTGTGTGTGTGTGTGTGTGTGTGTGTGTGTGTGTGTGTGTGTGTGTAGAAGTAAGCAATGATGTACAGGTCTTAAAGTATGTTTTCTGTTTTCCCCTCACAGGTGGTGAGGAGGGTCAGGGTCCCTCTTGTAGGCGAACTGATGTTAGTGTCCATACAGACTCTGACAATGATGATAGGTATGGTGAGGCACAGGTAGGGTTGTCAGGGGTTGAAGCTGTGGCATCGGTTGACATCCCACTGTTATCCACCCCATCCCCACACATAGTCACATTGCCTATACATATGCCATCACCAGTGGCCATAGATAAGGGACAGTTGGAGGGTGGTGACATGGGACAGGACAGTGTGGTGACTATGGCAAGTGTGTCTGTACACAGCAGCCATAGTCAGATGACCGGTAAGGTAACACACAGGCATATGTACAGGGGTGCTCATAGGAGGGCTGCTGGACATCATGCCACTGGCAGGTGCCACAGCAGGTATTACCAGATACATGTTTCAGGCCATCATGGAGGCTCAAGCACATATGGAACATTATACCAGACAAGGTCTGAGGCTCCAGAGAGCTACTCATTCTGCTGTTATTGACAACATCTGTGATCTCGCAGGTGCCCACCGTTATTTTGCAGAGGTCCTGGATAGACGGTTGGGTGAGATGGTGGGAATCCTTGACCATCCAATGTCTGTAATAGAGCATATGGTGGGAGTAGGGCAACAGCCACGTGGACATAGGTCAGCAACATCAACAGGTGGAGGTCTATGTGGACATGCAATAAGTCAGAGCCACTCCCGTCATGGCAGTACCATCACCAGCCCTGCAGGGGGGGTGCTGTCCACACCACAACACAGCAGGCCATGTGCACGTGGCCCTGGCTGGTCCTAACAGTGACCCAGATCCAGAGGACATTTGTCATCATCAGGGGAGAGTACCATATCTGGCCTTGTACCTGGTAGTGCCCATGGAGCCTGGCAGACACAGTTTTCGTATCTGTGGCCAGAGATGGCGAACTGTACATCTTCTCATATACGGTCTGCAGCTGTCCAACAAACACCTGTATAGGGCAGCCACATGGCCAAACTGTGTGCATACAGACACACACACACACACACACACACACACACACACACACACACACACACACACACACACACACACACACCACCAACACAGTTAGGGCACCTCCATACCTACACACACCACATCTTCACATTCCGATTAATAATGAAACACCCTGACACACACATGATGTAAACCAAATGGCTCAGCCTAGGTCTCTGGCAAACCCACTATGCACCCTGTGCATATGATGATACCTGTGCCATATCTCTGTTATCCATACCATCAATGCAGGGACAGGCTAATATGGTTCTGATGCACAGGGTGAATGTACTAAGGTGTAGCAATGAAATGCTGTGTAACATGTTTTCAGCAGGAAAGTTTAATGCTTACATTTCAGGATGTGTAGCTGTCCAGGCATGATGCATTATAGCTGTTATTAACACTGACTGACAGTGGTCTCCATAATGTATTTGGTTTGTGTTGTAGGTGTCTATGTGTCATCAGGATGTTGGTCTGCTGTTGTTTCCTACAAGGGGTATGGCACTGTGGTGGCACATTGACTGTGTCATATCCTGGGTACAGCTGAACACAAGTAACAGGTCTGTATTAGAGTTACTGCATGTGCTAAATGGCTGATAGGTCTGAGGGATGTTTACAGGAGAGTGCATGGTGGACAATGGTAAGTGCACTGGGTGGCACACACCACATGTTTGTATGTAACACACACACACACACACACACACACACACACACACACACACACACACACAATACTGTACACATGGATGTACTTAATTTGGCAGTGAACCCATTTTAGCCTATGTAATTCCACCAAGATGTAATAAACAAAACATCACATCAGTAAATAATCAGTCTGCTACTTTAATGTCATCGACAATGGTACTGGCAGGGTATATTTCCCCTTCCCCAATGTAGTGCAATCATGGCATTGATAAACATAGTTGTGCTGGAGTGGGTGGCACAGCCCTACACTTTGGAGGGTGTGGGTTGGTGTAGAGCCGCACATAGTGTGAGTGACGACCACTTAACCTGTTTTCCACCATATGACTGAGGAAGTGCATGTATTGAGGGTGCATGAAAGCGCTTACCAATAAATTTGTGGACTTGTTTTTGTGAACTGTGGATTTCTTCTTTCTTCCTGTTTGGCGTTCTACTTAACCTGTTAACATATACTGTACAGTATTAAAGCAGACTAAGTGTGGAGATGCACACAATAATAACCCCAATGAGGGTAACTGTGTCCACAACATTGACAGCCAACTATATATACCAACTCCAGTATCACTGTACAGCTATACAGTGGTGAATAGGGCATTTACACATCTACTACTAGTTTTGATGGAATGAATTTCCATGACCTGATTCCTTTGAAATGTTAGCATTTGCCAGTCAGTTCTCAGACAGAGATATGTATATTCTACAAACTGAAGTAGATACCTTCACATGCACACACACTTATTTGGTAACACTGAGAGTAGAACCCCTACCTAGGTACTTATTGCTACTAATGTGTTTGGCCTTAATTGCACACACCACATAGCTTTTAGGATGAGGTGTGTCCCAAGTCTCTTGTTAAGTGAGGAACATCACCAGGCTTTGTACAGTATAGTAATGGGGATATACATTGTGCTAATGGACAATACATATTATGCCATACTGTCATATACACATTGACAAACACATAACAGTCATAGACACATCTGAGAGACCTGGGTTTATCAGTGCTAACTACCTTGTCAGTGAGTCCATTCTGTTACGGATAATTTTCACACAGCACATATATCATTGGGCTGGATAATGTACTCAATTACCTGTATGGTTGATGATGACAGTGGCCCTCATACAGTGGACCTTGGGACATGTACTGGGGGTACCATGGTGTAAAGGCAGTATACCCAGCACGCACACCCCACATTGGATATTTTACTCACTGAAATCAATGATAATAGTCTGACATACTCACAATCACACATTGACCAGGACTGCAATACAACCCCTTGTCTATCTCATCTGTGCTACTACAGGGATATGCATTTATTGCACATGCTACAGGGATAGTAGGGTGATGGTTTGTCATGGCTCTTCTAATGTCAGCAACATCACTATGCTTTATATTGTATGGTCAGGTGTATTGTATTTGGAGAATGTAGCCTCAGAATGCTGTATCCTAGAAATATACAAACTTGCACACATGCACACACTTGCCAGGATTCAGAGGGTAACCCATGCCTATCTACCCATTAGTACAACAGTGTTGTGCTGGTACTGCAAGCTCCAGGTAGCCCATAGGGTGAAAAGTGTAACAAGGTACATTTAATGTCCATTACAGCAGCAGCCATTTCTAACTATGGCAATGGGGGGTGTAGTGTGTGAGAAGGTCCTCAGGGTATTATCAACTGCAGGCTTACAAACACACAGACATTGTTATTCTCAGCAATGCCCACTGATACATTTGTCAGTACTGGGGTCCATAGGTGTAGGTGTTCCTAGGTGTGTACTAGGATATTATCCATGGAGAGATGAGAAGAGTAGGAAATGTGGGTACAGTGGTATCATGCCACCTGACATTTGTCAGCACGCCATCTATCAACTGTTGCCACATGAGTGATCCTCAGGGTGACAGTTAAATGCAACATCCCATCATCTGGTTGTCTCTTGCAGAAGGCCAGTGAGGTTCTCCAATTGACATGTATGCAACATATATTACATAACATGGCCAGTGTCGGGGGTTGGAGACCTGTACCCAAGCACGTTCTGTTGACTGTGGTAGTCTAGTTGAGGTATCCATGGCATGTGGTGCATACAGGGTGGGGTTTCCTAGCTGTGACATTCATAACACAGCTGGGCAAACATGTCAGTGTCAGTCAAGCATAGATTGCCTTTGAGCAGCCAAGATGGATATCTGACATATGCACATCTGTACAGAGGACAGACAGAAATCAGCTAGCCAACAGGTTATGCATTAGGATTAATGTTTTGACAGACAAACGTCTGACATTGATAGGGCCATTACTACATGACAGCAGCCCTCAATGGCATGTCCTATATGCATAGCAGTCTACAGTTAATATCCACATATCAGATCAATAACCAGTAGCAAGTGCTTAATAACACACAGCTCACACATCAAGAACATGATAGTCTGTACTCAGAGTCCAGCTTTGCATGCAGGGGTGTATGGTTCCAGTTCTACAATCTGCAATCTACACTTACTTGGGAAAGCACTGTTAACAGTAGTAATGTAATGATACAAGACATGCAAGTGTGACTCCATATAACCTAGGATACTACCCATGTATGAAACACATACAAAAGGCATAGATTGTTGTACTAGCTATATATACTCAGGTGTCCCAGACAGTATACTCACACCCCTTGCTACTGTGATGGCAGCACATAAAAGCATGTTATGTACAAGGAATTGAATACACTTATTAAAAATGTCATTACCGTGCTATTTCACCCAACTGGAATGTGATCACTGTTTACCAGGGCTGAGCCATGCTTAGCAGATGTTAGCATTGCTTAAATATAAATGCTAAGCAGATTTGTGCACTGATAAGTGAAGCTTACACTGTGTAAGCACCTATTCATTTAACCATACATTAGTAGCGCTTACTGTCGGGCAAACCCACACAAACCCGCTTAAAGATGCTCAAAACTGCCTTAACCACTTTGTATCCAACAGTCCTTGTTCTGCCTAGCAATAAAAAAACAGCCCTTGCAGGTGTTGACCCCAGGACCCTGTACACTACAGTGACAGCAGTTAACCACTAATCCATCACTGCTGCAACGATGGCTGTTGTTTTTTCCAATATATCTGTCAGTTTACATACCGAATAGTATTGAACAACTGCTTTGACTTCTACAATTGTGTAGTACTTGTTAGTGATATTAGTGTTGAATCAAGTATGCTGTTATATCAAAATATACACATATCAGATAAACACGGCATGATACATCTGGGAAGGTATATACAACAGTCATGTTTACACATAACAAGGATATGGATATATATATATATATATATATATATATATATATATATATATATATATATATATATATATATACATATATACATACATATGTAGATATATGTATACATGTGTACATACAGATATATATTTAAATACATATTTATATATATATCTGTATATTGATTTATATATATTCATATATATATATATATATATATATATATATATATATATATATATATATGTAGATCTATATTTGTATATATATATATATATATATATATATATATATATAAAGAGAGGGAGAGAGAGAGAGAGAGAGAGAGAGAGAGAGAGAACATCGATATCTGTGCAGTAACTGAGACCTAGTTCAAGGCTCCAGAGACCACCCCTGCAATACCAGGCTACAACTCTAACCATACTTTTCAGCCACCAAACCAGTACTGAAACACTAAAGATGGAGGAGTGTCCATATTCATCAAGGATAGTCACACCACCAGGCTAGTTGCCCAACACAGTGCATCTGAAATTCTCCAGGTGCAACTAATACTATGTAAGACTGCAATCCAAATTGTAGTTTGCCACAAATCCTCCACCATGCCCCAAGATTCTCACTACACCTTTCTAAACATACTGGAGAATATTAAGATACAAACAAACACCCTAATACTGGGTGATTTCAACTACCCTGCCATTAACTGGGAAAACTACTCAAGTACCAACACCTTTACCCAATGGTTCTTGGAATTCATAAATTCTAATGCCCTGGATCAACTAATCCATAGTCCCACCAGGGGCTCCAATATCCTAGATCCGGTCATTACCAGCATGGGGAATCGATGCTCCACACCTATGGTTACCCCCTCGTTGGTTAGGTCTGACCATACGTTAATCACCCTTGACATCCACATCCCTCCCCCACCTCCCAGTAAGGAAACCTCCGTAAAAAAACTTCTCAAAAGCCAACTTCATGCTACTCAAGTCAGAAGTGACAAACTTCATGACACCCATGCAGACGAGAACTAAAAGTTCAACTGCTGAATCCAACACTAAAGCACTGCACAAGCGCATCCACTCTTGCATGAATCGTGCCATCCCAAATAGAACCAAGATGCTCTCCTCCAAAAAAAGGAAGCCAATCTGGCGGCCCCCTGCCATAAACAATTTTTACAACAAATGGAAGAAGCTGTTGCAGAAAAGATGAAAATCCCAGGATGCAAAAAACGCCCTTACCAGCCTCAGTAAGAAGCTGAGATCCCTCATAAAATCATCCAAAAATAGTTACAAAAATAAAATTGCCAAAGATTCCAAAGACAACCACAAGGCATTCTATAGCTATGTCAAGAATCTATATGGCAATGCTCAGATCTGCTCTGAGCTATGACAGAATGGCATTAAATATACTGATCCCAAGAATATTGTCAATATCTCGGCAGATCGATTTAGTGTCAACTTCACCCTGTCTCACCCCCAAAAGGGCCCATCTCAATACCGAAAGATTGCAAATTCTGGTAATAATGACCACACAGAGACAAAAACGCACTCTCTAAAGCTAAGAATACAGCATCCATGGGACCAGATGACATCCCGGGCTGTGTATTACATGAACTACAAAATGACCTGGCACCTCACCTAAGTGTCATGTTTAATCATAGCCTCACCTCAGGCTTTGTGCCCACTGAGTGGTGCACAGCTACAGTTATCCCACTCCAAAAGGGGGGATCCACCTTGGATCCTGGGATCTACTGCCTCATCATTCTGACGAGCCAGATCTGCAAGGCCATGGAACGTATTATCATGTAACTTATAAACAAAGACATTGGCAACCTTCAAACACTGGACCCCGCCCAGTTTGGGTTTGTGATGGGCTGATCATGTCTCCTGAACCTGATTGACTTCTTCGAATCAGTCTCCAGAGCTGTAGATGAGTGTAAGGCAGTCCACACAGCCTATCTGGACCTCGCCAAGGCTTTCGATACCATCCCCCACTCTGGAGTCATAGATAAACTTACTAAGCTGGGCATTAATCCCTACATCACTCGATGGGTTGCCAACTGGCTTACTGACAGAACCCACACTGTAAAAGTAGCCAACTCCAAATCCATATCCAGACAAGTGACAAGTGGAGTACCTCAGGGTTCAGTCCTGGGACCACTCTTGTTTGGCATCTACTTCTCTGAAGTGCAGGCCAACACTAAGGGACTCTGGCTAACAAAGTTCACAGATGATTGCAAACTGGGAGCCATTAAATCACCAAGTGATGTGGATATTCTACAAAATGGCCTTACAGAAACAGATGCTTGGTGCCAGAGCCATGGGCTCAAGCTCAATGCCAAGAAATGTATAGTTATCCCCTTTGGGAAAAAAACATGTACCCATGAATTACCACATAGGTGGCAGTACACTAAACACCAAAAGTGTGATAAGAGACTTAGGGACACAGGTGGACAGTGGTCTCACCTTCGATAACCACATTGCCACAACAGTAAGGAAATCCTTCCATATGGCACACCTCATCACTAAGGGCTTTTCATCCAGATAAAAGGTGGTCATTGTCCCACTGTACTCATCCCTCATTAGACCCATTATATAATACAAAGCCCCATTTGGTATGTACCTCTCAAGACATCTGCAACAACTGGAAAGGCCACAGAAATACCTCACTGAAATAATCACTGGCCTAAAGCAGATGGTCTATGCTGACCATCTAAAAAAACTCCAGCTATACTCTGTCATATATCTTCTACTCAGAGGCGATCTCTGCTTAACATACAAGGGCATGTTAAACACACAGCTGTTGGACATGCTATATTTAAAGAAATCCCAATCCCTCAGAGCCACACACTCAAGGGATCTAAACCTTGTCATCACAATGAACAAAACTTGCTGGAGGGATAGGTTCCTCACCCAGAGACTCCCCAGACTCTGGAATAGACAGCCCATATATGTCAAGCAGAGCACCTCTTTGGCCCTCTTCAAAAGGAACCTCGATGATTGGATGGGAGATAGAAAATTCATCCCAGGGATCATGTCAGCTGCCCTGCTAGACAGGGGTCCAGGGAGGTAAATATTGTGGAAAGAAATAGCCAGGGAGGTGTTATGGCTAGGCTTGTGTAGGCCTATGAACCTATGAACCTATATATATACATATATATATATATATATATATATATATATATATATATACATACACACACACACACACACACACACACACAATTATATGAATTTTGTATTATATAAATTAAAATTATAATGTATAAAATTATACGAATTTTATATTGTATAAATCAAAAATGCTGGACCTGCTCATAGCTGCAGTTATGCAGTCTGACATACTTGACCCTGTGGACTAGCTCATTCCACAGGGTGGTCCTCTCCTGAGCTGTCCAGCGAAAAAAAAAAGTACGTAGTGCTGTACTAGGTGGTCGATGATGATAGCCTTTTCAGCGGTGCTGTACGCGGTAAGGCGACTATGCGACATGATTCCAGGAAGACATAAAGATGGAAATAGGTCTAAGCCACCGATACAGCAGGGTTACCATAGTTCTTAATACACATATATGTCTCCCCCCACCATATCAGCTACAACAACAGGTTCACAGACTGCAATTGTTATGTCAGCTGCTTACCTGCCATTGGAACGTATGTTGTATTGTACCAAGCTTTGTGCTATGTGCATATGCCATGCTTTGTGCTATGTGTTTGTAGCCATGCTCCCTGTGGGGACACTTATCTTTGCTGGTCTGTTACAGACTATTTCACCTGCATGCCATTGTCAGTGCCACTATATATATGTGTATAAATATACATCTATGTACATATATGTGTAGATGTATGTTGTACGTTGTTGATATACTTATGTCTATATGAGTGTCTGTATCTGTACACATACACATCACAGTCTGTATTACACAGATATGTGGAGTGCATACAGACATCCGTTCCGCATTCTGTAACCGTATTTCATTCACAGCTGCATGGTTCTGCCTTGCTGCAACACAGATAGGTGCCACATGTGAACACAGCCTAGCATTAGAGTGGTAACTATGGTGTGAGATAGCTAGTACACCTATTACACACCTATGGCATCTGTGCATGCTACATTAGACATTCACATGACTGTCCTACAAGTGGTGTGTACTGACACCTATGTGTCTATCTTGACGGCAGTACATCCACCAACAGCTATTCCCCACACTAACATAACATACACAGATATTATGGCTGACATCTTTGTCATTCATTGCTGATCTGCACAGTTGGTGGGTATGTCCCACTGCTTACAGGGACAGACAGTATTGTCCAGAGCAGTTGTTCAGCGGGACATCATTACAGTGACAACTACAGATGGCACATATCAAACATTCTACATCATACATTCTATTAATCTATACCACATACTACATTAAATTACATACAGTTGTGTTTTACATACCTGTTAGTGTTTGGATGGGTGTGATGCCTTCCCTGTTGTGGCCTGTAGTACTGTGTTCCCCACTGTGTAAGTTCCATGGTATACATTTGTTTTTTTATTTATTTTTTTTTTTATTTTCTCTCTCTCTCTCTCTCTCTCTCTCTCTCTCTCTCACTAGTAGAGTAAATGAGTTGGTTTGAATGGATTTCAGCATGGCTTTTGTAGGTGATTAACATGATCAGGTGATGGGCTCTGCACCAGTCAGTGTTCAACAGTTGCTGAGTGAGTGGTGTTGTTATGTGCTTTGTATATTGCTGGTCTTGCAGTGTTTGCGTGTACATAGTAGTTTAGGATGGAATGCAGTCTGTCTGCATAGCTCTCAACAGTGGGCCTATCCACATGAAGGCCAGTGGATTGTCTGTTTACTTTTGCCTGTGCACCACGCAGGGCTTGTCCTAGATATATCACCGGCAATCTGTCTGTTGCGTGCTATCAGTACATGGCTACTTCCAGTTGTGTTCCTGATGTGTTATTCCTGCATAAGGGTATGTTGCATCGAATCCTGTAACACCAGCAATGTTCAGGGTGTGTAACAGCAATATTACGAGTATGGCCCTGTGTTCCTGCCTCTGTCCTCCACATATATGGCTGGCTTTGTCCTGCTGTGATACTGTTAGGGGTTGTTCGATATTGGCCTATCATAATATACTGTTAGCATTCCTGCTATCAACCCAGTCATATCGTGGACTCCCATGATATTTGCTGGTCAGGGTTCATACATGTGACAGATACATAGATATCATCACAGGAAATAAATGCCCCCCTAGGCCTTGACTACGAGGTGTAACTGGTGGCTGCTGAACTACATCTGTTATTGTTTATTGTTACCTGTCTTGATGTCAAATCTTTGGTCCACAGTTGTACGAATTGATGGGCCTGGCTTGGACAACATAATATGTTATATATCCGCACTGTCTCCATCTACTTTTTTGTGTGGGCCTTGCATTTCTCACTGATTACATAAGTGCAGATCTACGTGCTGTCGGTAATGGCATATGTTATCGTAAAATATACCATTACAAGTTGTCTGTGTATACATATCTGTGTGTCGTCTCATGTCCTTTGAATAGTGAGTGGGCTATGTGTAATTCCATACTCCTGTACAAGTGTGAATGTCATTTGTTAGGTTATACAGCAAAACAATTTTGTTATACAGATTTCACATGTGAAATAGAATGTGCTGCAGTGGGGACTCGAACTGAGAATGTGTGCGTGGTAGGCAGACGCTCTGCCCACTACACTATTGCAGCTCTGTGTAATTGGCATATTTCTACCTTAATGTCATACCCATGCTCCCTTTCCCCGGCACCCAGCTCCACGTACAAAGCATCCATTCATTCTGCAGTTGCTAGCCTTGCCATACCACACCTCCACACATTTCCCTCTCTCTACGTCTCAGTATTCCTCCATATTACTGTCTCGATGCAACCTTCTGCAATCTCTTCATCAGTTTAGTCCACATACATTCAAGCCTTCCCTTCATCCACCTCCAATACTGGTGGAAACATTATTGTGACCCATAACGTCTGGTGCGTCCCAGCAGGGATGGACCTGTTGTGTCACGAGTACACTTTGCTGGTCTACACTGTTTCTCCCAGTGGTAGCATCCTGCCAGGGTTTTCAGATGCAGTGGTTTGCTCACACACCAGACCAGCCACATCTCCCGCTTCCGCAGATGAAACACGCCCCCACACCACGGCCCATTTTCCATTCCTCTCTTCAGTATTATATGAGACTACTGTTTTCACAGTATGCATGGACAGGCACTGTTCATTGATACTCATAGACTGCTCGGATTACTGTGACTGAGCACTGTGCACATGTTTGCTGGTATTAATGTACATATTTACATACATTTCCTATACTGTTAACTGACTGCTCCGGATGATATGTTTGTGATAACAGCAGTTGATTGTATATCTGCCATGCCTTCGTGGTAACTCACATAACATAGTTCCCCCACCCACACCTCCTCTACAGCACTCATCCTTACTCTGGGTGCAAGTCGGGTCTAAACACACCACTATACACTGCCCACTCTCAACTTCACGGGACCCATCTTGTACATTGTCTCGACCCATGGGTCATCAGGCTTTCCCGTCCTTGTAGTCTGGGTATGTACATGCCCCGCCTTGATAGGTCATCTCACGGGCTTCCTCCTATAACAAGACAATTTTTGGGGTGTCCTGCAAGGGATGCTCCTGTCTCTGTTCCAAGATCAGACTTCTCAGATCCACTGTGCCCCCCCAGTTGTATCCTGCCTGTGGTCTGGGGAGCAGTGGATTGTTTACATTGTTTGTTGGTTTGTTTGTATGTTTCCCCTGTCCGGCTGGGGGGGGGGGTTCATGCTACATGTTGCACGTTTGTTGCTTGAGCCCCTCACCTCCATTGGCATGGCCTGTGAACATATGTCATTCTTAAGTGCTGTATCTTATCATAGCTGTATATCTGTGTATATCTACACACACACACACACACACACACACACACACACACACACACACACGAGCATGAGCGCACACACGCACACACACACGCACACGCACACACACACACACACACACACACACACACACACACACACACACACACACACGCACACACACACACACACACACACACACACACACATACACACACACATATATATATATATATATATATATATATATTGCTGTATATATATCTTATGACATGTGGATGTATGGGTGTCTGCATATGTATATATGTATATCTGGGTATTTATTTATATGTCTATCTATGTATGTATACATTTGTACTATAGAGAGGGGGAGGTATATATCTATATAGTTATGGGTATTTATACAAACACATATACTTCTAAATCTTTAGCTACATATCCGGTAGTGTTGACTGGTATTTCTGGATACTGTGTTTTGTGTGCATACCTGCCAGTCTTGTGAGCCAAATATGCTTTGTGATACCTACAACTAAATTCGTTGGTGTACAAAGAGTCACACATGACATCTATTGTTAGTACCAGGAATACATTCATCCCATGTAGGACAACCCAAACATTGGGTATTCCACCTTCGTCTACACCCAGGGTTACATAGGTACCCCTGGCTATGTGCATGGTCTCCGGCATGTGGCACACCTAGGATACTTGGGTTGGAACATCATACGGGATGGGTCCCGAGTGGGGGGGCAATGTGTGGTGGTGTGGTAGCTACGGGCCAGTAACCAGGGTAGGGGTGGTGGCTGCATGTGTGCTGTGGGTGGGGGGAAGCAGAACTGTGGGTTATGCATGTATGGTTTGGGGATGGCCTGGGTTGGATGGGCCTGTACTGCTCAGCCCGTCTAGTAGGTGGGGGAGAGGGGTATGTGATGTCAACATGTAACACATAACACAGGGCTGATTTAATTCTCTAGTTCAATGACAGAAGTACAATACTATGAGCTTGGTAGTGTATTGGAGGGCGGACGTGTTTGGTTGGGCAGGGGGGTATACAAATTCATACGTGACGTATATTGTTCGGGACCTCTCAGGCCCATTGATGGTGCATGTGGACATATATGTATCTGTTCATCTACCATTGGTTTCTACAGATATCTGGCCATATATACCTCTGTGGGTATATATATTTGTTTACATATGTCTAACTATGTCAGAATATACCTACAGAGGCATATATCTGAGTACATATGTCACTTGATGTGTATATGTGGACATATAGATGTTGACATATATATGTGTAGTTGTCAGCATTTGCATGTATATCTGTTCATATATTTGTATATATATGTATATATCTCCGGATATTTATATATATGTATATATATATATATATATATATATATATATATATATATATATATATATATATATATAAATGTGACTACATCTCTAGATTTGTTATATCCATTTAGATAGTGATATATTTGCACACACACGTCCATCTAGCTGTAGGTATACATTCTCTGTACTGTTGCATGACTGGGCTAGGGTTATGTTTCTGACAACATACAATTTCTGCATATCTCGCATGACTTAGTGGCAAATCGTTTTGTGCATGGTGTGCATGGTCCTGGGTTCTGAACTTGCAGAGGCTGTTTGCTTTGTTGCTGGGTAGAACACCAGCTGTTGGATACGGTGTGCTTAAGGCACTTTCAAGCAGTTGTAAGCGGGTTTGCGGAGAGGTAAGCACTGCTGACTTCTGGTCGCAGTGTCTTACATGCAGTTAGCTTCTTCTTTGTTTAATCTGTGTCGGCAGTGTTTTACCCCGCCCAAACACACTTGCACACGCTTACTAGTGCTTACAATGCTTACTACTGCTTACCTGTTCTTGCACCTGCTTACTGCTGACTTATTCATTCTGGTACTGACTCTTCACACGTGCATTTAATGCAGTACTCCAGTTCACATTTAAATGTTATTTAGTAGGTTATACAGCAATAAAATGTAAATAAATGCTCGTATACAGATTTCATATGGTAAATGGCATGTGGGGCAGTGGGACTTCAACCGGGAATGCTTGCTCATTAGGCGGATGCTCTGACCACTACACTATTTCTGTGCTGCTTCATTTGCATATATATTCCTTGTTATCCTTTTCAGCTATTTAAGCTGCTTTAACCGCAGCTAAGTGATGGGCACACCTGCGCACCTATGATTAGCTGTACTCGGAGTTTTAAAAATAAATACAGGGGTTACTTCTTTTTATTTTTATGTCCTGTTGCTGTTGTACACATGAGGGACTTGTACATTTCGAGTTCTCTGCTCTCAGACTCGCCCCCTACACTCGTACACTCTCCATGTAGGATTAGGAGTTCAGGCAGCATGCCTTCATTAATATGCATGGCGCGCTGCCATTCTTCTCCTAAACGGCTGCTTCTGTGCAGGATTAGAGTAGTCCTGCACAAAAGATTAGTAAATCCAGGGGAAGGTTTATAATAGAAGTACAGTAGTAGGGGGTAAGCAGTGTCACAAACCAGGTATATGGCTGAGATATAATAGCAAAACTATTCAGGTATTGGTGAAGACTGGTTGTGGGATATAGAAGAGCAATGGCTTGATGATATGGAAAACTGAAGATAACACTGGTATTTACACTGGAGATATAAAGGAGCAGATCATTCGATTTGATAGGTGAAGTATTAGTTGTGGTTCAAATGAGTTTGTATTTTGAATGGATTTCAGTGGTAGTAGGATGTGGTTCCATAGTTTCTCTATACTATTTGAATATAGAGATCCGGCTGCGGTATTAGATTATTTGGCAATAGTGATTAGTGATTTTTCTCTAGAGCATAAAATTCTATAAGGAATAATGCTGTATTAAGTTTTTAAGGGGTGGGCAATTTTCTGGTTTAGAGAGAAGTCTGTGTTTTGTAGTTAGCTGAGATCGAGTTAGCTGATGTGATAGTTCTAACCAATTTTATTCCCTGAGGGCTAGGCAGTGGTGTGTACTACTGCTATACTATACTACAGGCTTGGCTATTATATTATAACATTTCACAAGTTTAGACAGTTGTGGGATTTGAAGGTTAATGAAGACAGTTGCAGCATACAAAACAGATTGCAGTAAAAAAGTAGAGGCTACACATCTTCTGCCTATGTCAGTAAGGTAGGTTTTACTCTGTATGATAGACTTAGTTTTTGAAGAGGTTTTTATAACCACATGTGATACATTGTGGTCAAGTTTCTACCGGTCATCTATGTTGACACCGGTTAATTTTGTGAGGTTTTTTTTATTCTATCATGGTGTTAGCAGAGACTCGAATACTCTTATCTTGGTAGGGATATGTTTTGGGGTAAAGAGCAGTAATTTTGTTTTTTAGGGTTTAGTAATAGTTATGAATTGTTTAGCCATGTTTCAGTCAATTAGAAGGAATCATACCTCTCAACCTTTTAGAGCAAGAAATTTGGACAAAGCCTTAAATAAAGTGGGACAAAGGCCCAAAAATAGGGACAATTTTTAAATATTGCTCTTACAAACTAAAAAAGTTGATAGAATAGCAGGTTTTGCGTTAGCATGAATTTTCTGAAGGTTATGAAGTCTGAAAGCTAAAAGTCTGACATTATTTTCCAACTTCAATCTTTAATGATTTGTCATTAATTTGCCAGAAAACCACAATTTTATGAAAAACTAACCAAAAATATGAGGCAAAAATGGACAGTCTGCAAAAATCTGGACAGTTGAAAGGTATGCAAGGAATGTTGTGAAGGTCTTGCAGTTTATAGAGTGATTTGCCAGATCAGATTAGGGTAGAGACATCATCTGCATCAAATCTTACTATTATGTTCAGAATTTGTTATGTACTTACTCTTTATATAATATTTTTGATTAGGAAGAGTGTGATGTATATTTTGCTCTCTGAGCTTGGGTCATAGCTGAAAAGGGTCAATAGACTAGTCCGCTTACCAGGTGAACAATTATTAAGTAAATAAATAACACCCATTACCATATAACCTTTCATTTCTTGCCATATGCTTCACTGCTTCACCACATTAAAAATACCCAGGAGACTCAGCACCGTAGCATAAAGAGAAAGAGCCCTGACTATGACCCAGGCAATCAGGGTTTGATTAGTAGTCTTGGCACTGGGGTAGCCAGATGGTAATGTGAGAGGAGTGTAGGGGAAATGTCCACTCATGCCTCTCTAAGAGTGAGGGTGATGCACATGATCAAGGGACACATACATTGTCAGTTAAGGTCAGGGAGGACTGCTTGTAGTGCCTTATGTCATGGAAGGGGTTGTTTGTTGAAACCAGACTTCATACTCATCTATTCATGCTGAGATGTATTAGGATGGTAATGACATTCTCCCGGCAAACATTAAATGAAACTGATGTTTCTGTGTCTTATCCTTATAATAAAAGAAATCAGCTACAAGATATTACCAATAAGTACCTTTGGCTGATACCTGCTGTTGTTTATAGTCTTGGTAATTATATTTTATCTTCATATATTTATTTATAGATATGCACTAATTTAACCGTGTGTATTTATTTATCTCTGTGTTCATTATTATTCGGAAGACTGTTGGACTGTCTGACTCACATTTCCTTAATTACAGTAAAGCTTCAGCAGGTTGTATTGTACACTTCTTGTTTTATTGCAGAAATGGTCAACATGAAGCCATGTTGTACTGCCAGTGGCTCAATAGATAGCACACTTATTGTGATGTTCGAAGATCAGAACACTGTGGGTTCTACTCTCACATCAGTTAACTGAATTAATTTTCCAGTACTGACACTGCAGTGCATCATAAAGGGGTTGTAAACTCATGAGTCTACTGTCCCTTGAATGGAACATTAAATTAATGTCTCATCTGCCTGAGTTAGATGTAAAAGATCCCATGGTATCTATTGATAAGAACAGGGGAATTACCTTGGCCAAATTTCCCCTAGTCAGTATTAATACCATCTCAGGTCTCCCACAAAAAAGACTCCATTGGCCTAATAGGCTAACACAGATATAAATAAATCAAATGTCATGTGTATTTCTGCAGTACACATTGTCATAGCATGACAAGATCGGTGACAATATCAGGTTTATGACTAATTTACTTGTATTGGTATGCACAAAGCCATAAGAAGGATGGGGCAAACAGGACACCTCCTCTGTGTATCAGATTGCAGGAGGTACAAATCAACATATTATTCATCTACATATACAATGAAAGAAATCCACCTTTCAGCTATCTACCTGCTCTCTACCTCCTTTCTCTGCTTATAAAAATCATCTGTGCGTCCTTCTGTTTTATGTGAGAAATATGCCTCCTCAATTAGCTGGTTGCCTTCTGATTGGGATAGGCATAGCTGAATGCCTAAGGCATTCTTTCACATCTCACAATGTAGACTGATGCTTTGGAGTTACCATTAATGCAAGACAATGGTGGCAAGTGCACACACAAAGATTGTTTTAAAATATTGTTTTTACTTTTCTGAGGAAATTAAGAATACCTGTTGGGGATGCAAGAAGATGATGGCAATGAATATGTCATCTTAAGAAGCTGTCATCTCAGCTTAGCTGGTTAATAACATTGAGAAACAAAGATTAAGTGAAATAAAAATAATGAAATATAAAGTTCTCTGGAGCTCACTTTCTGTCTGATAGCAGTATTTTTTCTGAAACAGTCCCAGCATTTTGATCACCATAGAACAGCACGTTTCAGCTGTTGTATGCAAACTGCACACATTTTAAGTCCTGCTAATGTCCTGACTTAAAAGGTTACAGTGGCAGATCCAGAACAGATATGGTTAGGGGAGCTAATGCTGACAAAACACAAATGCCGGTAGTCAAACACCACTATCCGTAGTACCCTTTTTTTTCTTTTCATGTTCTCTATACTTAGAAATGCATATAAGAGGTTGCTAACACTGAACTCAAGAAAGCAAGTGAATTTCATACAGATCTTTAAGACATAAATATAATCTTCTAGTAGGATTATCTAAAAGTGATTATTTCTTGCTTTTCTGCCTTGACCTGGTCCTGCCCCCTTAGGCTCCCCACACCATCTGAATGACTTCTTTTTTATGTTTCCATATCTTGGCTTTCCCTTCAGCAAGACTGCACTGAAATGACAGATTTAAGGCCACAGTCTTGAGGCCATTCAAGTCTCAGAAGCCATAAATAATGTAAGGTGCATTTTAGGTTGTTTTCAAGCATTTTGATAAAGTGCTAGCCTCAACAAAAATTCTGACTAAGGAAAGAAATCTTATTTTCTTTCAGAGAAGAAATACGTTGCACCCAAGGTTTAATGCTCAGTGTTAACAAAAACATTATTTCCCAATAAACTGAAAAGACAAATACTTGCAAGGACACATAAATCACATGTGGAAAGTGTTTCTGCCTCCCTAACACTCCAATAGAAATAGTCACCTTCTCTGCACTGCTCTGGTGTAAGGCTAAGATGAAAGTGGAGGAACAGATCATACACTACTGCTGTCAAACATATAAACAGCATGCCATTTACTCCATCCCCCAAAGACAGCCACTTCCTATTTACTCCTCAGATGGCAGACTAGGACCAAAGAGAACAAACAAAATGACACAGTAATATATTTCAACCTGATGTCAATTTTTATATATACAGCATGCCTTCTTACCCCCTTTCACTTGTGTCTGATGTCGGACATTTGCTCGTAAGAAATGTCAAAGAAAATAATGATCACAGTACACTGCCTCAGATAAGCTAGTGTGACTTTCTATGTAAATACATGAGATCTGACTGTGAGGAAAGTAAAGGCAAAAAATTACCACATTGCCCCAAGCCTCATCATAAGTTATCATTTCTAAACACACCGCTAAGGAAAGCAAGTTTTAGACTAGTTGAGACCCAGGCAAAGATGAGGATCCCTTACTAGACCTGTGCCAAAATCTCCTTATACAGCTGGTGGGGGGGGGGGTCACCAAGCTCCCAGAAGCTCTGAGAGCCTAGATGTACTGTGATGCATTTATTGCCTTAATTTTGAACAATATTACGTAACTATTTTTATTGCTATCCAGAGAACTTATAGACATATCCCCCAAAAGTGTGTTTGTATGTCCCCACATAAAATCAATGGTATTATTCAAACACAAACCATAACATTGCTTGTGACAAACCAGTACTAGCATAAGATACATGCATGCACACACATACACACATGCAGTATTCACTCATGTTGTGCTTTTGGCTATTTGATGTCTTGGTAGAATCCAGAGTTTATGGATCCAATCCACACAGGGACATGTTGTGCATGCACATTCGACACAGAAGGAGATAAAGCCAAGGACTCAACCAGAGAACTGAGCACTATGAGATGGCAAAAATACTCCCTGCATTACTGTGTCAATAATTAGCTGCGTTTTTGTGTATCCTTTTGATACCCCCAAAGAAGAATATGCTGAAGAATGCCCAGCTCTCCAAAGATAGCCATTTATAATGCATAATGCAGAAGGATATGAAGTCTGAAACTCCAAAGCCTCTCACTATATAGTGACTTGCAATCCTCAACAATCTACACGCCAGTTGTGACACAGCTGGTATTCCAGCTTCCTTCACCCAAATACACATTAACTCTGTGAAACCACTGACAATCCCTTATAGCCGTTGGCTGGCCATAATGTCTGGTTTGACCCTGCCAGGGCAAAAAAATGGCTATGTTAACATATTTTTGACACACACACAAATACTAGTCACAGCCTGTATTCCAGCTTACTTCACCCAAGTTAGAATTAGTCCTACAAAGGTAGAATTACAACAGCAAACAGCACTGCCAATTGTTTCATTCACCACTGCCTGCCCATACTATCTGTTTGACTCGGCCAGCATAATACATAATGGATAAAAAAAAATAATTACATTAAAATTTTTCTCTCATACAAACAGTAGTCTTCTGTATAGGTACTACTCCAGCTTGCTTTACCCATATACACAACAGTTCTGCAAATCCACAGATAGACCCTATAGCCATTGACAACCCATAGCATCTGTTTTGGACTCAGCCAGGATAAAACATATTATTACATTAAAATATTTTTGTCACATTCATGTGGTAGTCATAGCTTGCATTCAGTTTATATCCCCCAAATACATATTCCTGCAATGCCAGTTACAATAGCAAACACAAGTGTCAATCATTTCATCCACAGACAGCTGCCTTTTGCACTTACCTATTCATAATATCTGATTTTGCTCTGCTACCCTGCTAGAAAGAAAGCAAAAAATTGCTACACTGATAAGTAAAAAACTGCCAAAAAAAAAAAAACTTATAAAATGAAGACTATCAAATAAAACCAAGTATAAAAGGCAGAGAACTCTTTATTTAACATAAGGTAAGTGCTTTCATGGATAAAACCACTTCATCAGACCATATTACAAACAAAGTAAAAGCACTCTATTAGTAGTAAAAACTAAACCATAATTCACCAATTAATGTATCTAAAACATATCACATGCTCACTTCCAATTAATAACCAGCTGTGATCTTCTTTTCTTCAGCTTGAGTCTTAAAGAGACCCTGTCATTGAGTCCATCTTCCTAGTCTGCTTGTAAATTAAGTATCCAAGCCAACTCCCTGTCTTCAGTTTTATTTACAATGTCACGCATTCTACCAGCATCTCTTATTTGTTCAATAACTTGAAACTTAAACGTGTGTTTATTAAATGTCTGTACGACATGTTGAGGTAGAGAATTAGTGGTGTTCAGCTGACCACTTGCAAATACAAGGGATAAACAGTACAGGCTCTTACTCAGGGTGATTGATATCCGAAAAGGGGGTAATATATCATAATGTAATTACAGACAGTAAAGCCATTAACCTACAAAGCTTTGAGGTTCTGAATTGTACTGTAACCCATTTAACCAAATCACATGAAAAAGGGAAACTGACAACAGGTTATTAATAAACAGACATCTACTATGCAGCAGCAACATACCATAAAGAAATATGAAATGTAAGCTGCAACCTCCAAAAGACACCAGCAAAAAGTAATTTTGCTAACACAGACACAATTAGCAACCATACCTCTCAACTTCAAGATTTTTCCAGAATGTCCAGATTTTTGCCTCATACTTTTGGTCTGTTCCTCATAAAACTAGATCTATTTCAATTGATTGATGAACAACATTGTTGAAACCCAGCAATGCAGTTCATTGATCAAAACGAACAACACAAAAGGGGAAAAGCCCCCCTATACCCCTCACACTGCCTGCCAATTATATATACCAACTCTGAGACCCCACAGCAGTGGGGAACAGGGTACAGTCCCCAGTCCATGCTGTGCCATGAGCTCAGTCAAAACGGTTCAGGAACTGCATTGTTGATCATGTGGTCTCGATCATGTGGGTTTCAACAATGTCGCTCATTGAACAAATGAAACAGACCCCATAAAATGTGTGGTTTTCCATCAAAATCACTGAGGATTGAAATCACTAAATAATGATATATAAGTAATAGATGCAAATAAATATAAATACATAAATATACATATAAATAGTATATAATTATAATATTAAATATATATATATATATATATATATATATATATATATATATATATATATATATATATATAAAATGAATAATTTTAGTTTCAGACTTTCTATCCTTCAGAAAATGCATGCTAAAACAAATTTATTCTATCAACTTTCAATATACATACTATAGATAGTTTTTCATCACATCTGTTTGCAACACAGTTCATCTTACTGCCTGATTTATTTCATACTCCCTAACCTCCATGTCTGAGCCATTCATTCCTTTATTCCCTCTGAAACTACTTTACCTATCAACTCCCTAGCAATACTGCTATGAAGATGCATCATCAACAGGTAGTCCAGTGAAGCAAAGGAAGAAAAAGAAAGAGAAAATAAAATAAAAAATATATATATGTCCTCTAGAGCCAGGTAAGTCATCACAAATGCATTGACCTGTTTTTTGTTAATATTCCACAACAATCCCCATCAGGCTGCAACTTTGTAACATAAGTAGATGTCCATGCAAGTTCCCATGTGCTCTGTATCTCAAATATCTGGTCATACCTACTTACTAAATGGGTAAGGTGACCATAATTAAACTTCACCACACAGTTATACTACAGATGATTGTTTAAAAATCATGGGAGACAGAATTCGTATTCAGATTTTCTATCATATTCAGAGATCACGGGAAACAGAATTGGCATTCAGATTCTCTAGCATTCTCCTTACAAGCCTCCAGGTACTTGGCATGCTAGTTAAACATGGGTGGCCAGCTGCAGTGGCAGATTCAGTGCCTCTACATTAGAATACCAGGCTGCGAAGTGGCAGATTATTACATCCAGGTTAAGTCATATAGAATTTGCTCCAAAGGACACTAAAACATTTGCAAAAATATGTAAATAAAATGAAGAAATAATATCATGCTACTTATCTAAAATGAAGATGACAGAATTCAAATCAGGACTCTTTCTCTTGTTAACAGCGCAGTCACTGAAAGTTTTAAAGGGTTATACTCTCTTATTAACATCAGAGTCACTGAAATATTTAAAGGATCATATTTTCAGCAGGTATTTAAAGTTGTTGGCATTGTCAACATTTAAATTACACATTTTTTCTTTCCTGGCAACTGAAAACAGAAATGACAGAAAAAAAAAAGAAACGAAAAACTGTCTTAAAAAAATTACATTCTTTAAATTATATTTTAAACCAATAGTTATGACATAATAGCTATTTTAGACTAATTTCTGGAACAACTAACAGCAATGTTATTTTTGAGTCACCTCTTCAGCAGACTTCCTGAAAGGCAGCTCCTCAGCTAAAACATATAAAAAAGGGAAAAAACATAGTTTGGAGACAGCAATAATACAATTATTCTGTGCTAACCTATCCCAGTGCTACATTGGCTATTTCATGGACTAGATTTAAATTATATATTCATTTCGTGAGGTACACATGGAATTCCTCGTGAATCTATAAAATGTATCTATATATCTGGCATTCCAGATGAGTCAATACAATATATATGTGTATCTGAAATTTCATATAGATCAATAAAGTGTATCTGCATATTATACACCCATAGAATAGCTTCCATTGAAATAACAAAACGATTATCCCCTGCTGTAAATAAAGGCACTAAAATATTTTTAGGTAAATTTAAGTTTACCTTTATACATATTATTTTGAAAACCAGAAGACTATGCCCTGCAGCTGAAGTGCAATTCTTAGTTTATTAGTTTACACTGATTTACTTTTGTACATGCTATACAAATAAAATATATAGATTCCAACCAAGATTTCTACCAAACATAAGAGCATATCCTTCAATAAATCAAGCACCGCCAAAGCATTCTAATTTTACTTTATAGAACATGGACATAAGCAGTTATAATTCATTAAGCATTCAGGAGTCTAGTGATTGTGTAGGCAATCCAGCTGTCTAGTTTACAAAAACAATTCTGAAACTGTTACCAGCAATTCAAATTCTGCTATCAAATAAAATTTTTAAATTTGTAGCAAATGTAAAAATGCATACATCACATCAACAAACAGAGGCAAAAGGGAAAGTAGTTTAGTCAACATAAAAAAAAAAATAAAAATTTGAAAAATAATGAGTATTAAAGTTGGTGGTCCTGGCAAAAAAAAAAAAAAGATAACCTACCTAGTAGCATTAATGGAAGACATGTGTTTTGATATTACAGCAATAATAAAATTGGGTACAAAGGAAACTATGACCAAGATATAAACACAATGAGATACCTTTTACATGAGGGGCTTGGTGGATAAAAATGGAAGGCGGTATAACCATCTACATAAAGTAGTTATCAATGCTACAGAAAGAACAAGTAAAAACAAAGAGGAAATGAGACACAGAATCATAGTGAAAGCAAGAAATTATAGCAACATATTTACAGAGGTGGTACACAGAATCTTTTATTATTAGGAAGGAAAAAACTAAACTAAAATAATAGAAAGCATACTTTGCATGATATAATAAAGGGGATGTACTGTTCATGGAGTACTTAAGTGTGCTTGGTGTTAATGAAAGCACCAAGACTTATGGTTACCACTTACCCTTCCTTTCACAGGACAGTCCTGATTTGGATAACTGTGTCCTAAGGAGGAAAATACAAATATGGCAAATATCTGGCAGATATTTGGAGATGAGTTATTACAAAAAAAGAGTGCCTCACTATCATGTTAATTTCAGAGTTAAGTCAATGTAAAGAGACAGTTTTGTATTTCTGGATGGCAGACTGATATAACAGGGTAGTGTTTTAGGAAATACACACACACACACACACACACACACACACACACACACACACACACACACACACATTCTTACTTCTATATCTGTATCTACATCTACAACTGTATCTATACCTATAGAAATCTGATATTTCCAAAATACAAATCTCGCCCCTATCTCGACTCATATTAACGCTTGTTCTTAGGTCGAATTCAGAATGTATTTTGGCTATATCAGATTTCAGTAATGTGACTTTTTGCGGATGTGAAATGATGATATAATCATTTGACTGAGTCCACTTCAATGAAATGATAGTAAACCCATATATAAGGGTCTATATTAGTTCTCCAAAAGCATATTTCAGCGAACACCTAATCATTGACCCCATTCAGAGAAAATCGCTTCTCCAATTCACAAAATTTATCAAGGACAATGAAATACTTGCCTCGCAGCACAACGGATGAACATCTCACTAAATCAAACTCACCCAAGTGGGGGGCTTCACCCTCAACCCCCCAACTATATATACCAAATCTGAGATCAAACTACAGTGGAAAAAAGGGCAAAATTGTGTAGCTGACCAACTTCTTCTTTGCCCTTGGTAAACTCAGTGAATTGCGGAAGCAATTTTTTCTAATTAGGGGTTCATTACAAGGTGTTCACTGAAATAAACTTTCTACATATATATATATATATATATATATATATATATATATATATATATATATATAATAGAGAAATAAATGGAAATACTGCCCAAAAAGACTTGTAACCAAACAAACAAGCAGTATTCACGACGAACGACTCCAAACCACCAGCTTAAACAGATTAAACAGTTTTATTGCACGAACCACAAAGACACTTGTACTCCATAAACGCCTTAAACAAACAATCACTTGCGTTTTCGTCATTAAATGACTTCATTAGATGACCAGCATATCCTAAAACCTTTAATTTATACTACAAACTAATCTCATCAACCAATAAAATTCAACCATTAATTAAAACTCCATTGTCATTTTATGTTACCCATATGTTTAAAAGTTTGTGTAAATAACATTTCTTACTCAATATTTTAAATATAAGCATAAATATAATAAAACATCATTTATTAAAACCTTTAAAATCCATATATTTCTATTTAATGAATTTATATATATATATATATATATATATATATATATATATATATATATATAAATAAATAAATATATTTCATTCACATCTACTCAATGTTAAATAAATATATACACAGTGCCCTCTCATGGCCATTCATGTAATTACATTCATAGATTTGCAGATCTCAGTTTTAATAGAGATATTATGGAAATACAATCATTCAACCCAGGGGGTTTATCAGCCTCTAAAGTGATCTGCCACCAAAGCTCCCTAAATTCAATTTTTTCTTCCCATAAACCCCCTCTAACATCACATTTTACCTGTTCCAAAACTAAAAACTTGTATTTATAGTTGGGACAAACTTTGGTGTGCTTAAATAAGGCATTACTTTCTTTTGCTACTGAAATCTCATATCTAATTACATGAATGGCCATGAGAGGGCACTGTGTATATATTTATTTAATATTGAGTAGATGTGAATGAAATATATTTATTTATATATATATATATATATATATATATATATATATATATATATATATATATAAATTCATTAAATAGAAATATATGGATTTTAAAGGTTTTAATAAATTATGTTTATTATATTTATGCTTATATTTAAAATATTGAGTAAGAAATGTTGTTTACACAAACTTTTAAACATATGGGTAACATAAAATGACAAAGGAGTTTTAAGTAATGGTTGAATTTTACTGGTTGATGAGATTAGTTTGTAGTATAAATCAAAGGTTTTAGGATATGCTGGTCATCTGATTAAGCCATTTAATGACGAAAACGCAAGTGATTGTTTGTTTAAGGCATTTATGGAGTACAAGTGTCTTCGTGGTTCGTGCAATAAAACTGTTTAATCTGTTTAAGCTGGTGGTTTGGAGTCGTTCGTCGTGAATACTGCTTGTTTGTTTGGTTTTATATATATATATATATATATATATATATATATATACATACACACAAGAGGACCGATCCAAAACAAATAACTGATGTTACCATTTGAAAAATACATAATTTTGCACTTATCTATACTAAATTATATTTCTATGTCCATTTCACATTCACTAAGTTTAGATATTCATTTAGCTCATCTATATCAGAAGGTTTTTGTAGCATAAATCCAATGTTACAATCATCAGTGTACTTTGATACACAGTATTTTTTGTTTTTAGGAAATGTTGATAACACCACATTGAACAAGGCAGGACCTAGCACAGATCCTTAATGAATTTCAGCCTTTACATTTATATAATTAGAGAGAATACTCTGACTCTTAATGCTCTGTTTTCTACCCAGTAACCAATTTCCAATTCACCTTGATATGTAACTTTTTATTTTATGATCACTTAAACACTTCATAATAACCACATCAAAAGCCTTGGATAAGTACAAACAAATTTGCACCAGGGGGCAAACCCAAATCAAGACTTTCTGTTATATAGTCATAAAAATTAATTAAGTTGCTCAGCATTTATTTTCCTTTAGTGAAAACATGCTGACTGATATCTATACTATTCTCAGAATTGGTTGTAAGGCCAATAAGCATCTCTCAAAACACTTTCAAATTAGTGAAGTTAAACTAATTTGCATGTAGTTTTGAAACTGGTCTCTCTTTCCTTTCTTACAAACAGGAGATATACATGATAGTTTAAATGATTCAATAGCCTTATCCTTTTCCAGTGGTTTATTAAATATTAAAGTTAATCTACGTGTAAGTATACTTTTTATAGTAAGAAACAGATTAGCTGGAATCAGGTCTGGGCCAAAGGTAGCTAGTATTACTGATTCAGATATATTTGAACAAGAACCTTTCACTAAACTGCATTGCCAGTCACCCATGGTAGTCAAGCAAATGTTAGTGTAAAAAAAGTGTAAATTCATTAGCTATCCTATTAACAGCTCTATTGGCTTTTTTATCAAATAATAGTGTAAATATTGAACTGCCTCTCTTGCTTGAGTTATTCATATATTTATAAAATTATTTCTTGTTCTTGCAATTGTAAAGCAACTTACTTTTATAACAAGCCTTTACATCCTTAATTTTATAAGTATATTTCTATTGTTGCCAGTTGGAAATTTACTAAATGTTTTATAACTTCTCTTTTTTTCTTAAATTGTTTTACTAAGGACTTATTCCACCAATAAGGAAATTATGATTTGTTATTCTTTCTCTTCTCACTGAGGAATAAACACAAGCATGTATATATTCCATCCTCCTAGGTAATGTAAACATAAACTGCCAGACCCTCAGTACTCCAAACTCTCCTCAGCACATAAATTTACATGGATTTACACAACTTATCTCACTACCTGCATGTACTAATTACCCTCGCTCCGCTAGCTCCCTGATTGACTGGATACTAGTTTAAAACCCCTGCAAATACCATAATCTGGAAACACTCCCTGACTCCCTAAGTGATCACTCACGAATAAAAGTACTCAGATATACTCACCATTCCTCTAAACCACATAGGCATATTACCTGTCTTAAACTTTCCAACTTTGACCCTGAAATATTTTAAACCCTGCTATCTAGATTAAACTGGGACTTCCTTACCCTGCTCCCACTAGATGAAGCAGTCATATCCTTTAACTCAACATCTTAAACTCATTAGCCCAACCCAGAAAAATTTGGATAAAAACTAACATATCCCCCCTGGCTATCAAAAGATAAGGCTTGGAAAAAATGGGCACAATCTAAACTCTCCTACGACTTACAAAGGTACACAGAACTTAGAAAGCAGACAAAAAAAACATCAATAAAGACAAAAACGATTTCTACAACAACCCTCCAACAATATTAAAATCTGAATAAAAAAATTCTGGAATGCTATAAACCAAATATTACATCCTGGTAACCCAACCTCCCTAAATCCATGTCCAGATACCTCACCTGTAGAGACAGCTAACACCTTCAATACGTATTTCATAGAATCTATATCCAAACTATTTGATTCCAACCTCTCAAACTCCAGTCCTCCTAACTTCCCCATATCCACCTTAACTACTAACTCTGATAACATCTTCTCCCTTAAATTGGTTCCCACTACCTACATTAAAACCCTACTCTCTAAGCTTAAACCATGCTCTGGATCTGCTGACAATGTCCCCTCTTACTTTCTCCACATAACAGCTTATACCCTTGCTCTTCCAGTATCCGTCCTAATAAATCGCTCCATCTCAGAATGTAAAGTTCCTTCTATCTGGAAACAATTCTACACTATACCTATTCACAAAGGAGGTAACTCCACAGAAATCTCCAATTTCTGACCTATTGCTATCCCCCCCCCCTCTCTAAAGTCCTGGAAAAATGCATACACAAGCAAGTTATGTAACATTTAATACAGAACAAACTGCTTACTCCTACTCAGCATGGTTTCCAACCTAAGCATAGTACCACCACTGCTCTACTATCCTTCCTTAACACTATTACTCTAGCCAAAAACAATCATAAACTTATCTCTTGTCTATTTCTTGACATCTCAAAGATTTTTGACACTGTCACTCACTCACTCCTACTAAACAAACTAGCATACCTTAATTTCTCCCCTGATACAGTAGCATGGTTCTCTAGTTACCTTACTGACCAACTCCAATCAGTGAGATGGCACTCAGCTTTATCTACTACCCTTCCAGTAAGAATGGGTGATCCCCAAAGGTCCATTCTTGGTCCACTACTTTTTAATATTTTCACCAACTTACTCTACTCTGCATGTCCACAGTCTACCATTGTTCAATATACAGACAACTCAACATTCATAACTACTGTCAATTCACCATCTGAACTTCCATCAACTACCCAGTCCTCCTTTAATGCAGTAGAAACATGACTAACCAATAATCACCTCATCCTTAACCCTAAAAAAAAACAAAGTTGCTTCTCTTTCTTCCTAAAAACATAAACCACCTCAAATCCTCCTTCTCCATAATGTCACTAAGCAATACCCATATCACAGTTGAATCCAGCACAAAACTACTCGGCATCACCATCAACGATCAACTTAAATTTGATCTACACATTAATAAGTGCATCCAAACAAACATCAGAAACTAGGACTCCTATATAGAAATAAAAAATTCCTTACCACTGAAGTCAGGGTAACTCTTCTTCCCTGCCTAACAAACTGCTCTCAAATACTTACAAATCTCAACTCCACATTACTTACCAAGCTAGAGTCAACCTATTATAAGGTAGCTAGATTTGCAGCACAACAAACCTAGAAATCCCACCACTGTCTCTCCCTAAAATACCTAAACTGGATTGAACTACCTCACCTGCTTCTCCAATCTCAGCTCCAAGTCATACACGCCATTCTATATCTGCCTAACTTTTGACCAGCGCTTTCATCCCTAATATCCCACTATTCCCCCACAAGGCATCTCTGAAGCTCATCCCAAGACATATTAAAAGCTTATAAATCCAATTCAAAAACTGAATGTGGCACATATAGTTACCACTCCTCCATTGCTTGGAATAAGCTTCCCCTTGAAATTAGGACCCTCACACACCCAAAACAATTTAAATCTGCCACCAAAGAATACATCAAATGTCATTTGACTTGTCACTGTACCCACCCTCCATGACCACAGCCAACCTGTATAGAAATCCATCTAAATCTGCTTATTTCTCTTTTCCCTCTCATAAATTGACCCTCTCTCCCTTTCTCAGTTCTACTTTGCTCCTTCTCTCCCTACTCACCTCTTAACCTCACTTCCTATCCCTAAATCTACGAACACCACTTGACTTATTTGTACTGCATAAGTAATCTGTAATACTTAGTATAAATACTTAACTCACCATGCTCCATGAGTCATTTCCTGTGCATTAGGGTTCTAATTAACATCTTAACATTTGCTAATTACATCTACTCTATACACTTATGAGGTTTTGTGATTACTGTATGAACTTGAAATTACTACTGTTCCTTAACTGTTTGATATATTGTTTAATTTGTTTGTATTAATGGAGCTTTTCTCCCCGGGCCTCCACTGAAAAGGGGCTTTAGCTCAGTTGTACATTCCTGGTCAATAAATATAAAATAAATAAATAAAAATAAATAAATAATTTGATATTCATAACTATCTAAATTCTCAGCCTAGGTTAACCAATCAATCTTTGTTAACTGCAAAGGCAAATTTTGGAAGGCACCTTTACCACATTCATATTTCAGTGAATATAATATGCAACAGATTGTTGCGGCATCTAATACAAAAGATGCAGAACAGTGGTCAGATTTACCTGGTAGAAAACGTAACTTTAAAGAAGCTTCCTTTTCGCGTACATTAGTGATAATAAGATCCAGTGTGCTATTTTCTCTAGTATTAAACTTAACTAGTTGAATCATCCCATAAAATGCAAAATATTATTGAATTCCTTGTCAAGATATGACAAGATATGATTACACCACATAGTATATTCCAATCAATTCTGGGGTAGTTAAAATCCCCATTGAATAATATTCATCCCTTTTTATCTGGACAGTTGACCAGATTCTTTAGATATCGCCAATGGAAACTAGTTTCCATACTTGGAGAGCAATACATAATACCTTCATAAAAGTTTGTAGAAGTACAATCAAGAATTTGGCCAATTAAAGTTCCATATCCCTGCTCAGACTTGATGAGACAAGATGTTATAGATTTATGGATCTAGAGTACAATACCACCTCCCCTAAGGTTTTCATGTATGCATTCAACTTAACAAAATCCCTTAACAAATAACATGAAGAATTCCAGGACTCAGTGGCATCATTGATTTTGTACTGATAACTTATCAATTAATACTCTCAGTTCTTCAAATTTATTTCCCAGGCTTCTAGCATTACAAACAAAAAAGTTAACAGGTTCCCAAGATTTTTTACAAATTGGCTTGCACATCACACTTTGTTTTATTCCAGAAAATTTACAGCTGTGAAGTAATTTTACTGTCCTTAAAACTTGCTCCATGCTCATTCATATGAGTGTTATCCCATGAAAACAGCCTAACTTTCTTCCCAGTATTTAATTATGTGAATATTGTACACCACAGACAATTCCCTTAGCCAGTTATTAAACATGTGAGCTTTTGTACACATGTAGCCATTCAAAGAGGATGAATGAATGACCTAACTCAACATAAACTGCTCTCCCTTTGTTTCCAAAGCCTCTATTATATCCAATAATTATTTTTTTCATATATTTAAGTGGTGTAAATCTGAAATCATTAAATCCAACATGTAGTATATACAAGTCATACTTTGGCTTGACTAAGCTTAATGTTGCTATCATGTTGAGTGAATCAAGTAGTCGTAACCCAGGTAAAACAGAAATTGTATGATAAGCCTTATCCAGTTTGGAAAGCTCCTTTGCTACAGGCCTTAAAAAGGAGTCACCAAAGAATAAATCTTCAAATTGCCTTTATTTACACTTGTTGTCCCAATAACCCCTTGCCAGTAATAACTAAAGGAGGTTTACCTACATTATCTATTTTAGTATGTATTTCATTTGAAATCCTTTCAGTTACATTCATATCACATAAAAGATAGTTCTCTACAGTCCAATTTGTCTCTAAGACAGGGTCTGTACAATTCAGATCCTTGTCTACTACCCCAGGCCTTTAATAACTGAGCAAGTCTCATTTATTATAGTGACTTTTGGATATAAGCAAACATGAGATTCTTTACATATTAATGAGTCTCCTCCACCAGTTTTTCACTTATTTTATTAATGTAATTGTAAGCCTCAATATCAAATGTTAAAGAGATACTATTCCCACTTTTGTTGTGGCTAGCCCCAAAGTACCTAACCACAGAATCATTCCTTATTATTATATCATGAATAATGATGTTTCACTACATACACTTTTTTTGAATTACTTAACTTAGAATCCTTTTTCTTTTAGTTCTCTTTAGTCCCTTTAATGGAGAGGTGTGTTTCTAGTTCTTGTCTTGGCACTCCTCTTTTCTTTCTTTCTTTCTTTCTTTCTTTCTTTCTTTCTTTCTTTCTTTCTTTCTTTCTTTCTTTCTTTCCCATCTTTAGATGTCTCCGCAATAGTTCCTTCTATGGAACTCTCTCTTCCCTCATACCAGTCCTTCGTGTATTCAACAATTGTAAATGCTTTTACATAATGACAACTACATTCCAATAAATCAATGTCCACTTTGATTTGGACAATCTTTGAGAGCTCAATCAATTTAATACAGTTAGCACAATAGTAATATAAACTGTCTCTGAAAATACACTGTGCAGTGTTTACATTCTCTAATGTACTTTTATTTTAGTAGATATTCTAACATATATAGATTTAAAGATTTTGTTATTGATTGCTTGCATTAAAAAAATGCACAAGGGAACCAACAGCCTACAAGTGCTCCCAGCGCTTAAAAGGACTCAAGGAGAATTAATGCACTGTGCATACAGCCTACATAGACTTAGCCAAGGCATTTGACACTAACCTCCACTCAGGCTTCATTGACAAATGCACCCAGCTAGGTATCAATCCTTATATTGTTAGGTGGCTTGCTAACTGGCTCACTGATAGAACCCATACAGTCAAAATAGCGGAATCCACCTCCAACAGCAGACCTGTAACCAGTGGTGTTCCATAGGGATCAGTCCCGGGACCTCTACTGTTCAGAATCTATTTCTCTGAAGTAGAAGGAAAAACTAAACATCTGTGGCTGACAAAGTTTGCTGATGACTGCAAACTGGGAGCGGTCATAGAATCTCCAGACAATGTCAACATCCTACAAGAGGGTGTTAGGCAAACAAAAAATTGACACCAAAGTCATGGCCTTAAACTCAATGCAAATAATGTAAAAAATGTATTATCATCCCTTTCAATATGAGTGATGTTCCTGCTAACTACCACATCAATAGCAACACCCTAAGTACAAACTCAGTGGTGAGAGACCTGGGCACACACGTTGACAGCAACCTTACCTTTGATCACCATGTCTCCACAGTGGTGAGTAGGGCATTCTATATTGCTCATCTCATAAGTAAGGGCATTGCCTCCAGAAAAAAAGAAGTTATAACCTTCCTGTACTCTTCCCTCATCAGGCCAATAATTGAGTACAACAACCCTTTTGGTATGTACCTTTCCAAGCACCTACAGCAATTGGAGATACCACAAAGGTTCCTCACATGGAAAATTCAAAGTCATCAGCAGCTGTCCTATGTGGATCAGCTGAAATCATTGTCATTCTCAGAGGTGATCTCTGCCTTGCTTATAAGGCAGTCTCTGACCCTGCTTTACTGGAAATGCTGCATATCTGCAAATCAAATGGCACACGGGTTACTCACTCTAAAGACCTTAACCTGGTATGTGACATTAAAAGAACTTGCTGGAGGCACAGATTTATTTATCAGAGGTTACCACACCTTTGGAACAGACTCCCACTTCATGTCAGACAGTGCACCTCATTGGTCCTCTTCAAATGCAGTCTGGACTATTGTATGGGTAACCATAAATTCACCCCAGGGGTTCCACCTGTGTCTCTCTTTGACAGAAGCAATAAGTGCTGATCATGGAAACAAGGTTAGAACTTGGCTAGGCTTGTAAGGGCCCTAGGGCCATTAACCTAGTAACTTCCTATCATGCTATGATCCTATCACTTGTTTGTCCTTATCTGATATTAAAATCTGTATTTTTATCTAAATTTAATTCTGAAAAGCCATTTCCTTGTGTAGATAGTGAGATTACTCTGTAAACTATTGTAGAAGACTCTCTTAAGTGTGCTTTCTGTAGCTCTTTAATATATTATCCAATCACAGAAGCATTTAAAATCAGCATTTGCCTATTATAACCTCACCCCTAGAATACTGACAAAGCCAATAAATCTTCTCATTTCCACATTTATTATTTATGTGTTGGCTTGTTGCCTATCTGTAGCAGGATCTGTGTGAGGGAAGATAATTGTTAAGCTAAGTAGTCCAATACAGAAGAGGAAAGAATGAAATATCTGTCTAATTTTTCAGCAGAATGACAGCTCACCCTTCAAGAAGATAACTGCCAAGAAGAACCATAACTCTGTCACATATTTCCTAAGAGTAATGCATGTTTTTAACAAACCACAAAAATTATAAAAGTATAGGGGTTATAAAGTCCATCCATCTATTAAAGTTTCAAAATGTGTTAACAAACCTAATTCATCTTTCTAATAGTAACTCAAAATAATTCAATAATAAAGCATATGTCGATATGATAATGAAATTAGAAAAATAAATTCAAATACTGAGATTTATGCCGCCATCCTTTCGACTAAACATGTTTTACCTAACAAACAGAAATGATTGCAGTAGAAATTCCTTTCAACAAAACATAAGTTGTAAATTGTGCAGTTGTACTACCTACTTACCTCTCAACTATCCAGATTTTTGCCTGATATTTTTACTCTATTCCTCATAAAATCTGTGGCCCTATTGCAAACCGTTAAGGATGGAAGACACTAAATAACGACAGGCAATTGCACTTCAGAGTTAATATCCTTCACAAAATGCATGTTAATGCAAAAGCTTTTATTCTATCGACTTTCTAGGATTATAAGACCACTATTTAAAATTTGTCGCTATTCTGGAGGTCTTCATTCCCCTATTATTTTTTGCTTTGTCCAGCTATTTTGGGCTAAGAGGTTGAGATATGACTACCTATTTAGATTAGATCCAGTGTGATATAATGGAACAGAATATGTATTATTGCTGCCAAATAGTGTATGGAATTAATTTATGCCTTAATCAATTTTATGCAAACTGAAATGTATCAAAAGTGTGCAATGATTGTGATAGTGTTACATCTGCATACAACTATACCCAGTAACTCTTCATACACCTCAAAAGAAAGCCATTTGGCAGACTAAACTGTATGTATGCATTGCTTGGATTACATTATATCCCATAGCCCAGAGTGAGTTGGAGAAAACTATGGAAGTAAGGAGACTAGGCTTGCAATAAGAGGAGGATGTAATCATTTCTACAGGTCTATACATAGTCAGATACAAATCAGTTGATATGCCTAATGTCAGTAAACAAACAAGAACTGCTGATTTCAGTTTGTGTTGTTTATTATTACTGAAGTCAAATGGTATTTGGTATGGGGTACATTCATAAGTGGTTTAAACCAAGGGAGACATGATTATATCAAAAAACATGTGGGAAAATTGGATTCTTATTAAAAAAAACATGTTTTATGTTGAAACTACCTGGTATTTAGGTATATTTTGAAGATTTTTTTAAATAGTATAGGTTCATAGATTAGTACTAGGCTAACTGCCATTGTGGGCCATTTTAAGCCTAGCCAATTACCCCCTGTGAGAATCAAACCCAGCACCTTGTGTCTGTAAGGTAAACACCTTAACCATTATGCCAGCCTCCCACTTTCTTCACTAAGAAAACTGTCCTTTGCTTCCAGTAACTATTTCACCATGACCTCCACATCTGTCATTACTGCCTGAGACCAAACGGTACTGCTACTGATATAAACAAATTAGAATGATTTTACCTAGGTCAGTACAATTATCTTTCTGCTACCAGTTCTGTCTTGAGTTTTTCACTGCAGAACTGAACAAATTAGAATAGTTTAATAGAGTCTTGTTTATTACAACTAACTACACATGTCCTAAGAACCTATGTTTTATAGTAGATTATATTTGCATACATTTTGTATTACAAATGCAGGAACATACACTGATCTGCTTAATGATAAATTCTGGATCAGAAGTATACCGATTGCAAATTAACAGCATTTTTGGATTGGTTGGATGTGTATTTGTTGGCTGCCTGATGCTTAATTGACAACCCTTGAAGTGTAATGGATCTTTCCACTGCCAAGTAAACTGTTATAGTATATTAAACTATTTAAAATCTAAATGTAAATGTTTCTGTTGGGGCCTCCCCCAGTTCCCTGATTTCAGGGCTTTGTCTGTACATCTACATTCTCTCAATGTACTATTTAAGAGGCTGCACCAAATCACGGGAAAGAAAAAAAATGTACTTCCAATTTCTTCTGAACTGATGTAATTTTATAGGCAAAATATATGAAAGATCTGGGATGTGGGGGGCTGATAATAAAAGACGGTTGAAAGGGTACAGGCTAATGACAAAACCATTTTGTAGCTGTAAATTATTGTCTAGACATATGTTGGGCTTCACAAAATCTGTCATCAAACATATCATAAAGACTTGTTTAGATTTGTGACATTATAAATGCAACAACACATACCTGTTAGGAAAACTGTCTGATAAGAACTTATACACTTCTGCAAGATGTGTAGTAACATTTGTGAGGATTTGACATCTGAAAGTCAGCAACTATCAGTATCATTATTTGAATGTCAAGGCAGCAGAGGAAAATGACGGGACAATAATAACACCATATTTTATAAAATCTAGAGTAACAATAACTTTATTATTGGTGTGAATATGTGAGTATTGCCAGCTATGCCAGAAGAAGTAGGGCAATAGATGTGTAACATAGGCCAGCATAGCTAGCTGGAATTTTGTAAAGAATTATATGTTATTTGAATATCAAATTGAATTATACAGATGTCAATGCTGAAAATGGATCTATAAAGTTGCTTGTGTTAAAAATGTACCAGCAGTGGGTCCTGACTATATATATATATATATATATATATATATATATATATATATATATATATATATATATATATATATATCCATATATGGGTCTACTACTATTCACTGAAATCACATTTCACTGAAAATCAAATTAGTGTGCACTTTTCACTGAAAGCTCAATTCACTGAAAACACAATTCACATAAACACATTTCACTGAAAGTTATATATGGCCTTTTCCCCACTGTAGTGCCACCCTGGAGTTAGTATATATAGTAAGGGGGTGTGGGGTCACTGTCTCCCACATTGGTGGGCTCAGCCCCCCACATATTTTAAATATTTTGAACTATATACATGGATTCATGCAATTCCAATATATTACTGTTCTCTGAACATGATGTATACTTAAAATATGTTGGGGGTTACTTCCCCACACCCCACAATGTGGGGACGGAGCCCCCCACACCCCCCTTACTATATATACTAACTCCAGGGTCGCACTAAAGTGGGGAAAAGGCCATAAATAACTTTCAGTGAAATGTGTTTCAGTGAATTGTGTTTTCAGTGAATTGAGCTTTCAGTGAATTGTGCACAATTGTGCATAAATATATATATATATATATATATATATATATATATATATATATATATATATATATAAGCGCTACAGAATCCTGAAAGACCAAAATCCTGAAGATCAAAATCTTGAGACCAAAATCCTGGAAGTTCAAAATCCTGAAAACACACATGATACCAACACTTACTATATTCCAGCACAAATACATACAGAAGCGTATTACCCTTCAAGTATATGCAAGGGGCAAGCTCCCCTGCACCCCCACACCCCCTGCTACTTAAATATAACAACTCCAAGACTGCACTTCAGTACACTAAGTGCAATCTTGGAGTTGATATATTTAAGTAGCAGGGTGTGTGGGGTGCAGGGGGGCTTGCCCCCCTGCTTATACTTGGAGAAATGTAATATGGTTTGTGTTTTATTTGTTTCTGTATGTACTTGTGCTGGAATATAGTTAGTGCTGGTATCCTGTGTGTTTTCATGATTTTGAGCTTTCAGTATTTTGAGTTTTCAGTATTTTGAACTTTCAGGATTTTGGTCTCAGGATTTTGGGCGCTCATATATATATATATATATATATATACATATATATATATATATATATATATATATATATATATATATATATATATATATATATATATATATATATATATATATATATATATATATATATATATATATATATATATATATATATGTATATATATTTATATATATATATATATATATATATATATATATATATATATATATATACATATATATATATATATATATTAACATAGGAGACTGGAAGAGAGATGTTAAGCTCAGCTATAGCTAACTTTGGAAAATAGTAAGAAATTAAATGAATGGGCCTAGACCATAAAGATGTTATCTCACAGTTTTGAATTAAGCCAGAGATGCAATGCTGTAAGAAGCATGGTTTGTTAGTCTCTGTAGGAGGAGTAGAAGTTTGATATCTCCCAGAAGCTGTACCAGATTTGAACAACACCCTTGTGTGTGTGTGTATTATTGATATGAAGATGCTAATTCCTGGCAGTTTCTAGCAATGGGGGGTTGCATATGTGATGTCATTCTGTGCAGAAATAATGTTTTAATATTAGGTGAGACAGAAGTCTCAGGGCAGTCTGTTTCTTGGTACCTGGTATGGAAGGATCCTTCACCTACTTCATCTTGCCTTGTTCTATTAAATAAGTAGGAACAGTAATTCTCTAGATTAACGAGGAAAATATAGTGAGAATAGTTAATTATTGTTTTTTGGTAACTGTGTGAATCTTTCCAGCTGTGATATTTTTAATATTTCCTGTGACTGAAACTCTGGTGTTATTGTAAATAAATATTTTGTATTTTCATGTTCTTTTACTATTTATTATTAAATGTATTTAAACTTTCATTGTGGCTGGTCCTTTAGAGAATATTCCAACCTTTAAGAGTACTTATATCTATTGGTGACACTGGCCCCTCCTTAAGCCTGGCTGTTTGGTCGGCAACACCATTTGTATTAATATTAATTTTACTTAGTATAATTGGGTACCCTTTCAAAAGCCATAGGTTGCTGGCTTTGTAGTGTCTGGTGGCAGTGATAACTACCTTATAGTCTGGGCAGAAAGGTGTATAGCAGGTAAATCTGTGCCATTGTTTCACAGGTGTGTGTGTGTGTGTGTGTGTGTGTGTGTGTGTGTGTGTGTGTGTGTGTGTGTGTGTTTGTGTGAATCAAATGTCACAGTGTGTGTCTGTTTCAGTTTCACAGAGAAGGTGCTAGAGGACTTTCCTTAAAAACTAAAGACTTAACCCTATAGCTGTGTTAGTGGGGAGCCTTAGTGGGGCCCTGGAGGGAGACAGATATAAAGAAATCCAGACCCAGAGCTGACTGCGTTCCTTGTGTGTGCTTAATGGAAATTGTGCTTGATGCAGAAAGGTCTGCATCTGGTAATACTGAGTGTATCCATATATATTCAAAGTGAATGTCCCTCTCTGGTATCAGTGGTGAGGATTCAGACTCCTTGATTACTAGCCCAGAATGGGAACATCACATATTGGTGAGCAGTGGCGTGGATATTAATTGAACTTCTGTAGCCTGTAGGCAGTTGTCGCTAAAGGTGTGTCCTGTCAGCAGCTATGAGGTAAACATTCAGAGTTTTAGTTCACAATCATTTTATTTATTTATTTAGTTGTTAGTTTAGTTTAGTCAGGGAAAGCAGGCAAAGATGTCAGCAGAGAATTATGGCAAGCTGACAAAGAAACAATTGGCCAAGGTGTGTGAAACCAAAGGACTGGTGTATGCCAGCCTGACTAAAGAGGAAATGATTTCAGCCTTAGTCACAGTTCAGACCAGAAACCTGGAGGATAGTCAGTCTGGTGATGGGAAATTGCAGCTCTCAGAAACAGGACAGTTCACTTTTTTGTCAGAGGATGTAAAAACCCTTCTGGAGTGACTATCACCTCCAGAAATGGGACCACAATCTCCCCATCCCCTCACACTAAGCTGCTCAGGGTTGAAATAGATAACAATCTAAACATTAATGTCCATATCTCACAAACCATCACAAAGGTAATAAGAAACCTAAGAAACATAAGAAACTAGGAACCCTATACAAACACAAACAGCTCCTATCAGACCAAGGTAGAATCTCCTTAGCCCAAACCCTCCTCTTGTCTACCCTAATGTATGCATCACCAATCCTAACTTATATCAGGAAAATAGACCTAAACAAACTAGAGTCATGTTACAATAAAATTGCAAAATTCACTAACTCCACTTTTAGAAGTCATCACTGTCTTGCCCAGAAGCAACTACAGTGGTTAGAACTCCCTCAGCTAATTAGCTATCACCAATTATTCCTCACCTTCAACATAATAAGGAACCCTCAGAAAACCCAAGCCCTAAACCAACTTCTAAACCAATATTCTATAAATCGCCCTCTACACTTATCCGACAAAACCCTGCTCTGCATAACCAAAGCCAATAACACTGCAGGGAAAAGTCTGTTCTCCCACACCATTGCTAGGGAATGGAATAACTTCCCCCAAAGTATCTCCTCTGCACCATCCATCTCACTCTTTAAGACATTACTAAAGTCTCACCTATTGCAATCATGGCTCTGTCCTGTATCACATAAAATTGTTTCTGCTCTCCTGCTAACTTGCCACACCTCATCTCCTCACTGCTTACCTCAGCTATTCTGTACTACTCAAATACTCCCTATCAGGAACTACTATCCTACAAACTATTTCTCACTCTATGACATATCTATGACATATCTCCCAAATAGCATTATTTTCCAGATTCCATTCCTTCATTTTTATGCTCTGTAATACTAACAGGGAATTCAAAGTTTTGCTATCTATATACCAAGCTTGCTCAAATCAAACTAAGGTACGAAAAATCTCCTTGATTGTATATATGCCACTGTATAAAAATGTTTCTGTCATTCATGGATTATGTGTTGTCATATAAAGGCATGGAGCTCTGGTTGTATATATGCCTCTGTACAGAAATTTTTTTGTCATTTGTTGTATTTGTACTGTTATGTTATGGAGCTTTTCTCCCCGGGCCTCCGCTGTAAATGGACATTGTTCCAGTTGGACGTTCCCGGTAAACAAATGTAAAATAAATAAAAATAATAATTAAATAAAAAGACGAGAACTAGAGGCCAAATGTTTGGAATTAGAATCAGCAAAGAGACTGCGGCATTCAGAGGCTGAAGAAAGTAAGAGACTGCATGTTTGGAGGCTAAAGAAACTGAGAAGCAGCATCAACATGAGAGGGAGATGCTGACACTTCGCCAGTGTCATGGAGGCAATGCAGAAGGGAATAACTGAACCCCACAAGCAATAAATGTCAGTAAATTTCTTCCACAATTTACAGAGGGTGATAATTTTGATAGTTTTATTCATATATTTAAAAGAGGATGTAAACAGTATAATGTTGACCAAGGGCTCTGGGCACACATCCTGACCCCCTTACTCCATGGTAAAGCCATAACTCCTGTTTCTAAATTGTCTGATATTGATTGTTTAAACTATCAAAAAGTAAATAAATGTTTACTTGAATGTTTTAACACCTGAAGCTTACAGAAAAATGTTTTGTGAGCAAAGAAGCAAGGCAGATGAAAGTGTGTGTGATTTTGTTGCTGAGTTAAGTACTTATTTTCATACATGGGTAAGTGAGTGTCAGGTCAACACTTTTAAAGGGCTGGCAGAATTTTGGTGAGGGAACAAGCCCTTCGCACTTTGCCTGTGGATATGAGAATCTGGTTGGCAGACCTAGAGTGTAAGTATACAGATGAGCTGGTGAAAAAGGGGGATCTCTATTTAGAACCTATGGTGGGCAGCCAAAACCACCACAATAGAGTCCACTGGTAACAGGGGAAGCCACTAGTTCAGGTACACAGCTGGGATCAAGTATTAAATGTTTTAAATGTTACTAGTGGGGCCAAGTATCATTCAGATGTCCATGGAGGCAAGGTAGGGAATAAAAGTTGATGGCGCCAACAAGTTGGATTAACAGTATGCCAGTGGTAAGTTGTATGGAGACAACAAGGGTACCAAACTGTTGCAAGAGGTTATATCCTATCTTAGTGGATAGAAAACAGGGCACTGCTAAGAGACACGCAGCCTCTGATATAACCATTGTGAATCCTGGACTGCTTAAAGAGGAATGGCACTTGCTTGGGCAGTCCACTCCAGTCAGAGCTTTAGGAGGAACCCTGTTCCAAATGTCTTTGGACAGGGTTCACATTGGCTGGTGGGTGGAAAATTAAGCAAGCAAGTAGGTGTGTTTGAGGCTATCCCTGTGGATTTCCTGATAGTGAATGATTTTGATAATGCAGTACCTTGTGTGCATGCAGTTACACACAGTCACGCTTGGAGACAGGCATGTGGGTCTGGTAGCCTAGGGAGACCATGACAGACGGACACTAAACTGAAGCCAGGGCTGGTGAGGTGGCTCTTTCAGGGAGGGGGCTACCCACTAACAGTGAGTCTGAAGGTGAGGCACAGCTGCTGGTAGGTACTGATGTTCCCTTGGACAAAGTGACTGCAAGGGCAGAGATGAGTGGTAGTACCCAGACTGACAGTGAGGCAATGCTGTCAGAGGATACCAGACTTCCTGTAGAAGGGGAGCTAGGAAGAGCACAAAATTAGAACTGAGACAAGCTCAGCTTTCAGACCCTACATTACAAGGCTTGAGGGAGGTAGCTAAGGAAGCACCTAATTCTCAAGGAAAGGAGGAATCTCTATATTGGAACAAAGGGTTACTGTATAGAAAGTGGACCACTGAGGGACAGCTAAAGGGTGATGTAATACAGTAGTTTGTAGTGCCTACAGTCTACTGTCTGGGACTTCTAGCCACAGCCCATAACATTCCTTTTGCAGGTCATATAGGCATAAAGTGTACCTAGAGATGTATTATTCAGAACTTTTATTGGCCTGGGATTGCAAGGGATGTACCAGGGTACTGCAGAACCTGTGAGCAGTGCCAAAAAGTAGGCAAGTTAGGAGACCAGGTCAAAGCTCCTTTGATGCCTTTGCCTATGACTGAGCATCCATTTCAGAGGGTAGCTATGGATATTGTGGGGCCTCTGAGTACCACATGTTCCACAGGGAAGAAGTATATCCTGATGTTAATAGGTTATGCTACTAGATACCCTGAAGTGGTGGAACTGTCCTCCAATGAGGCAGATATGGTGGCAAATGCTTTGTTAGAGATTTTCAGCAGGGTAGGTTTCCTGACAGGAAAAACTGACTGACAGATGTGCCAATTTTATGTCAGACCTGCTAGCTTGTCTGGGGAAGCACTGTGGGGTGAAGCACCTAAAGACCACCCCCTACCATCCCCAAACTAATGGTCTTGTGGAGAGGTTAAACTCTACACTAAAGACCATGCTATGGGCATTTGCAGACCAGTTTAAAAGGGAGTGGGACAAACATTTGCCCCATTTGCTGTTTTCTTGCAGAGAGGTACCCCAGGAATCCAAAGGTTTTCACCCTTTGAGTTGCTGTATGGACATAGGGTGAGGAGGCCTTTAGATTTGATTTGTGATGAGTGAGAGGGTTAGTGTGAATCCCACAAGGAGTCTGTTGTGACAGATGTCCTAAACCTCAGGACAAGGCTTAGGGAGCTCATGGGCTTGGCCCAAGAGAACCTGGCAGGAGCCCAACAGCAGAAAAAGGTCTGGTATTACAGGAATGCTCAAGCCAGAGAGGATGCTGTGGGACTGCAGGTGATGGTTCTCATTCCTGTCAGGCACAATAAGCTGCAGGCAGCTTGGGAGGGACACTTCAAAGTGATAAGAAAGGTTAGTGATGTTAACTACATGGTAGAACTGCTAGGCAGGATACAGGGGCGCAAACTGCAATATATTAACATGATGAAACGTTACCATGATAGGGAGGCCCTGGTGCTAAGTATTTGCAGTAGGAGGTAGGAAGAGCCTGAGGGGGATCTATGCCTACAGCAAGTCAACCAGCAAAATGTGAAATTACTATGGTGGAGCGTAGGTTTACAGGCATACGACATGACAGTGCTGCACTGTAGTGGGGTCAGCAATGCCAATGCAGAAGGGCTCTCAAAATAGAGTATGGGCTAATGTATTCCCAGATAGGCTCATTTCTCTCAAGCAATGTTTCTCAAGAGCCACTTGAAAAACTAGCTTGAGTCTTCAAAGGGGGAGGGATGTGACAATGTGAGGTACTGCCAGCTATGTCAGGAGAAGCAGGGCAGTGGATATAGGTTCATAGGTTCATAGGTTCATACTAGGCTATTTGCCCTAGGGCATTTATAAGCCTAGCCAGAGTGTGTTTGGCTTTCGCCACCCATTTTAAATTAATTTTGCTATGCCCTTTTTCGAGGTTAGTATACTGTGCCGCTGTCTAACAGTGACACAGAAGTGATAACCGGGGTAAACCCACGATCTCCCATCCACTCATCAAGATTCCTCATGAAGAGAGTCAATGAGGGACTCTTCCTAACCTGGACTGGGATTTTATTCCAGAGTGAAGGGAGCCTCTGGGTTATGTAACATATGCCAGCACAGCAAGCTGGAATTTAGTAAATAATTATATGTTATTTGACTATCAAACTGATTTGTGCAGATGCTTGTGTTGAAAATGGATTTGTAAAGTTGTTTGTGTTAAGAATGTACCAACAGTGAGTCCTGACTGTATTGCAACTGAATTAAATATATATGTGTGTGTGTGTGTGTGTGTGTGCGTGTGTGTGTGTGTGTGTGTGTGTGTGTGTGTGTGTGTGTGTGTGTGTGTGTGTGTGTGTGTGTGTGTATGTTAACAGTGGATACTGGAAAGAAGAGGTTAAGCTCAGCTCCAGCTAACTCCTGAAGCCTGGCTGTTTGGTCAACATTACCATCTGTATTAATATTAATTTCACTCAGTATAATCGGGTACCCTTGCAAGAGCCTTAGATAGCTGGCTTTGAAGTGTCTTGTGGCAGTGATAACTACCTTATAGTTTGGGCAGAAGGGGGCACAGTGAGTAAATCTGTGCCAGCCTTTCTCAGGTGTGTGTGTGTGTGTGTGTGTGTGTGTGTGTGTGTGTGTGTGTGTGTGTGTGTTTGTGTGAAAATCAAATGTGTCAGCTACTTGGAGCAAGGACAAGAAGCACTGGTTTCGCAGAGAGGGTGCTAGAGGTCTTGGCTTGGAGACTCAGCTTAGGACTTAACCCTATAGCTGTGTTAGTGGGAAGCCTTGCTGGGGCCCTGGAGGAAAACAGATATAAAGAAATCCAGACCTTGGCTGACTGTGATACCTATGTGCTCTTAAGGGAAACTGTGCTTGATGCAGAGAGGTCTGTATCTGGAAATACTGAGTTCATCTATTTGTATTCCAAGTGGATATCCTATCCAGTGTCTATGGTGAGGATTCAGGCTCCTTGATTATTGGCCCAGAGTGGGGATGTCACAATGGGTTTGCTAGACATGCTTGCATTCTAGTACTGAAAAACTTTCTCACTGCCGCTTGCGCAAAAAGTGCATGAATTGCCACTAGCCTGGTTTCCAATAACTATTTCCAACACCAAAACTGATACAACTATATAGCCCAACCAGAGCCCTAATTCTAACCCTAAAGCTCTCGCTTAGTTTTTAACTCGAGTCCTCACTTTATTATCCTAAAATGTCAAGGCCCTTCTTTAAACCTAAATCTCCTGATCACTTCCTAAGCTTTACAGACCCCTTCCACTCCCTAAGCCTAAGACTCCCTAAAACTCCATTCTTAATCCCTAATCTTAAAATGTCCTTCCTCTTCTCTAAATTTAAAACTACCTTCTCAGTCTCTGACCCTCCTGCACCCTAACCTGTACTCTAAAACTCCCCGGCCTCATCTACACTCCCACTCTTTCCCCAGCTGCTTGCCCAAACTCGTATTCAAGTTTGCATCCTAGTGGCAGCTTACACAAGCAACAATATGCTTGAGTCACTGGTTTCATACAGTGGCCTTTGAGCACTTGGAACTTGAGTGCTTGTAGTAGACTATGGGATATGATGGATTACCAAACTCTGAGTAAATTTATATTAAACAGTAGGTTTAAATACAGAATGGATATAGACAATACTCAACAGGAAATAAAAAAAAGGTTTTGGAAAGTCATATCTCATTCAGAACAGTACAAGGATAAAAAAGAATGGATCAGGCTATGATGCAAAGATGACCTCAATTCAAATAGCAGCTCAGGTATTGAAAAAGCGTGTGCATGGGGAGAATAGCTTACAATGTTTCACACATCCAATGATGAAGAAATGGCATAGTGATTTGTATGATGGCAGTAGCTGCAGGACCAGAGGCTGTGGGATTTAAAGACAGTGATTGTAGCTCTCTTAGGTGTGTGTATGTGGGAGCAGGCACATCAAAGGAGGGCATATTGCCTCCCATCTGTGACACAAGTGCTCACATTAGCCAGAAGTGAACAGGGTTAGGGACCTAACCACAACACACCTGACAGCTGATGGCTCATGAAAAAGGTATGGGTATTAAGTGAGTAAATGGTGGATATTACAGAATTATACCAAATGGGTTCATAGGTGTGTACTAAGCTAATGGCCCTGGGGCCTTTAGAAGCCTAGCCCATAACATTACCCTGCCATCGTGCCACCTAACCTTAGTTCCTAGTGCCTCTACTGAGTAAAGCCACTGGAGTGATCCTTGGGGTGAATTTTCTATTTCCCATCCACTCAACAAGATTTTTCTTGAAGAGGGCCAGTGAGGTGCTCTGTTTGGCATGTATGGGAAGTCTATTCCATAGCATGGGCAGTCTCTGGGTTATGAACCTGTCCCTCCAGCATGTTCTGTTGATTGTGGTAATGAGGTTGAGGTCTCTGGAGCGTGTAGTGTGGAGGGATTCGGATTTCTTTAGATGTAGCATTTCTAAAAGAGCTGAGTCAGGCATGGCTTTGTAAGTCAAGCAGAGATTGCCTCTAAGTAGGCGATATGAGACAGAGAATAGTTGGGATTTTTTTAGTCTGTCCATATAGGACAAATGTTTAAGGCCTAGGATTCTATTTATGAGGTACTTTTGTGGCCTCTCCAGTTGTTGCAGGTGTTTAGTGAGGTACATGCTAAATGGGGCATTGTACTCAATGATTGGCCCAATGAGGGAAGAACAGATGGAGATAATGACCTCTTTCTTCCTGAATACAAAACCCTTAGTAATGAGATGTGCCACATAGAAGGACATTCTGACCACAGTGGCAATGTGGTGGTCAAAAGAGAGGTTGCTGTCAACCTGTGTTCCCAGATCTCTTATAACACCTTCTGTGTTCAGTGGACTACCATCGATGGGTAATTCATGGGAACCAGGTTTTTCCCACAGGGGATGGTGACACATTTTTGGCATTGAGCTTAAGGCCATGGTTCTGACTCCAGTCGTTGGTCTCAGTGAGGCCTTTCTGTAGGATGTCAACATCACTCAGGAAGTTAATAATAGCTCCCAACTTGCAATCATCTGCAAACTTTTTCAACCAGAGTCCCTTCGTGTTGGCCTAGACTTCAGAAAAGTAGATACTAAACAGGAGAGGACCCAGGACTGAAATCTGTGAGTCTCCACTCATGACTGGTCAGCAGTCTGACTTGGAGTCAGCTACTTTCACACTGTGGGTTCTACCTGTGAGCCAGTTTGCAACCCACCTAGTGATATAGGGGTTGATGCCTAGCTTAGTGAGTTTTTCTATGATTCCTGAGTGGGGAATGGTATCAAAGGCCTTGGCCAGATCAAGGTAGGCTGCATGAACTACCTTGCCTTCATCCACAGCTCTGGTGACTGACTCAAAAAAGTTAACCAAGTTGAGCAGGCATGATCTACCCTTCATAAAACCAAACTGTGTGGGATCCAGAGTTTGGAGATTCTCTATATCCTTGTTTATTAGGTCCATGATGATGTGCTCCATAGCTTTGCATATCAGACTCGTCAGGCTAATGGGGCAATAGTTGCCAGGGTCTGTAGTTGCTTGTGCTTTGTGGAGAGGAATGACTGTAGCAGTGCGCCATTGGTAGGGACAAAGCCTGAGATTGAACAGGGCACACAGGTGAGGTGCCAGTTCACTCTATAGTTCATGCAGAACACAGCCAAGGATATTATCAGGTCCTATAGAAGCTGTATTCTTGGTCTTGGACAGTGCTGTTTTAACCTGTGTAGCAGTAATACTGGATGCCTAGCAATTTCCTGGTATTGTGATTGGTCCTTTGGGGGGACAGGGGTAAAGTTGGCACTAAATCTTTTGGCCAGTATATTGGCAATATCAGTTGGCTTGGTATAGGAGGTACCATTGTGCAGTAGCTCAGAGCAAATCTGGGTATTGCCGTGGAGATGTTTGCATAACAATAGAAGGCCTTGTGGTTGTCTTTACTATCTGCTGCAATTTTGTTTTCATAGCTAGCTTTAGAGAATTTGATGAAGGATCTCGACCTTTTGTTGAGGCTGATGAGGGAGTTTTTCCAGTCTTGAGACTTTACCTTATTCTGCATCAGGTTCCTCCTTCTGTTGTAGAGTTGTTTATGGCAGGGGACCACCAGGTTGGCTTCCTTTTTTTGTGTTCATACAGTGCATTGCTGTATGATTCTGCAGTCTTACAACTATTTTCCATTTGCATGGGTGCCGTGAAGTTAGCCACCTCTGTTTATAGGAGCCCAAAGTTAGCTTTGGAGAAGTTTTTCATGGTGGTTACCTTTGGGGGGGGGTGGCATGTGGATTTCCAAGGTGATTAGTTTGTAGTTGGATCTAAACAGGGAGGAGTTGACTATTGGTGTAGGGCAATGGTCGCCCCTGTTAGTAATGACCAGGTCAAAGATGTTGCTACCTCTAGTGGTGGTAAGAATGAGCTGGTCTAGGGCATTGGAATTAATGAATTCCAGAAAGTGTTGGGCAAGTGTATTGGTACATGAGTGGTTTTGCCATTTAATGGAGGGGTAGTTGAATTCACCCAGTATGAGAGTGTTAGGTTGGACCTTGATATTCTCCAGGGTGCTTAGGAATGTGGATTCTGAGTCTTGGGACAAGGTTGGGGACCTAGAACAGGCTATGACCTGAATCACTGTCTTACCCAATGTTACCTACACCTGAAGTATCTCAGATGCGCTATGTTAGGCTACCAGTCTGGGGGTGTGCGCATCCTTTATGAATATGGAAACACCACTGCCTTTGAAGCTTCGGTCTAAGTTCTGAGGCCAAAAGGTGTGGAATGAGTTATAGCCTGGTAGTGCAGGGGTGCTTCTGCTGCCTTGAACCAGGTCTCTGTTACAGCACAAATGTTGATATTCTCCATTTTATGAAGTGCTTCGAATGAGTGAGATTTAGACTTCTAGCGTTGAGCAGCATGACCCTCAGACTGCATTTGTTTGTAGCTGTTACAGTGGTAATTTGGTCTTTGGAACACTGCCTGAAAAGGAACTATAGGGGTGTCAAGAGCCTTGGCCAGTATCTGGAAGCACAGGGGTGACAGATGCAGGCCATCTCTGGCAAAGCAGCGAGATCGGTCAATCATGTCATTCCAGGCAGACAGATACTGGATCCCCTTAGAATGACACCAAAAACTTAGCCAATTGTTGAAATCAATCATTTTCTGCTTGTACTGTGGTATCATTCTGGGTGATGGTAGGGCTAGGGTCATACCCACCTGGGCTACATAATCAGAGAGCTCCTCCATGTCTCTTTTCATGTAGTCCAGGGAGGTATGTCTCAGGTCATTCACACCCACATGTACAATGACAGAGTCATATTTGTACCTGTTGTTGAGGGACCTGAGTGCATGCATTATGTGATGGATCCTGGCACTTGACAGGCAGCTGACTGTTGCTTTCTCCTTATTCAACCTAGTGAGTGGGACATCAGTGTGCCTCACTATCAAGTCACCTATGACTAGTGTGTTGGGCATGCTGTTTTGCTTAGGGGCTTTGTGGAGTGGCACACTGTTTAGGAGAGTTATGTGTCTCATGATTAGTGTTGTGTTGTGGTGGTTGAATGCATTTCTGCCTTGGAGGTCTCTGCTGTTTGAGTAGATTTTTATTGAGAGCCTCAGTGAAGGTGGGTGTGTGGTTTGTGTTTTTATGTGGAGACAGTGCTGGTGTGTGTTCTGGAGGGCTATGTGTTCCATGTGGTGTGGTGCAAGTGTTGACCTTCTCCTCTTGACCAACTATTCCAGTCTTGGCTGGAGAGTGTGTGGCTTCCAGTTTGGATATATAAGTGCATCTCTCATACGTCTGAGTGTTGGGAGGTAAGAGGAGAGGGTTGTCAGTGTACATGAGGCAGTTGCTACATTGCCTCAGGATGCCCAAGTTCACCAGGTTAATAAGAAAAAGCACAGGGTACTGACATTTAGACATACCTGGAGGGGTGGGCATTAATAATAAGTACTGGAGCTGTTTCCTTGTAGAACGTTTAGTGCTGGTAGCACTTTTGTGTGCTACAATAATTGCTACAAGACGTCTGGTAGAGTACTAAACTAATAAGCTAGTAAAAGTGCAGGAGAGAAGAGAACTGGCAGATCTAAGGGAAAATTGAAGACATACTTTCGCACCACTCAGAAGCTTACAAACAGTCTTGGGTACAGCAAATCTGTATCTGGACTAGACTAGTTACAGGAAAGGTGGGAAAAGTGAAAATGCATGCTTTTAAACCAGAAAGTTATAAGAGATGGAAAAACTGTCCAAACGGCCAATAAACTACAATTTCTGGGCCAGAAATCACTCCTGTTGTGGTAGATAGGCTACCTAGTACTTACCACTCCCACTGACAAGCTAGAAGACTTCCCTCCAACACAGAAAGGCTTGTGGAGCTCAGAAGCTTACAAACTGTCCTGGATACATCAAATCTCTATCTGGACTAAACTAGTTATAGGAAAGGTGGGAAACAAGCTCAGATGTGGGTTTTTAGACCAGAAGGTTCAAAGAGATGGAAAAAACTGCCCAATAGGCCAATAAGCTACAATTTCTGGGCCAGAAACTACACCTCTTGTGGTAGATAGGCTACCTAGTGCTTACTACTCCCACTGATAAGCTAGAAGGCTTCCCTCCAACACAAAAAGGCTTGGGGTGCTCAGAAGCTTACCAACAGTCCTGGATACAGCAAATCTGTATCTGGACTAGACTAGTTACAGGAAAGGCAGGAAAAAAACTTAGAATTTTTTCCCCAGAAAGCAGCTAAATCAGCACTAAAAACAATTCAAGTGCAGTGCATGCTAGCACTCTTGAATGTGTAGCAGTATTAAAGCAAATACAGTTTAAATAAATGCAATTTATCCAAAATGTATTTTGAACTAAATTCAGTTGTTGTTTTATTCAACTCTGAACAGTTAGAAAGTGCCAAAAAAATACTTATCAGTTGAGAAGCACACTCAGTCAGAACACAAGGAGATTTTTTTGCTAGTAAAGTGCAAAGGGAAGGAGGAGCAGAAGATAATTCAAGGTTAAGAACCTAAGTGGGTTGGCCTTCTCAAATGTTCTCTCTGTATCAGGTAGAATGAACACTAGACTGCGAGGAGTGTCCCAGATCACCTTTACAGTAGGGGTCGGCAACTGCAAAGCCACCAACTATGTTGGGAGGGAGAAAGCCAGTTTCAGGACAGTTCAGAAACAGCAAACAATGTCAGCAAATATATAAACTAATTCAGTCAGGCAAAAATTAAGGCAATACAGAACTCTGAAAATTTACAGTGTCAACAAGTATATAAAATAATTCATGAAATAATAACGGAAAACAAGAAACTATTAAAAAAGAAATTATTAAAAAACAAACAAGTCCCGACAGCTATAGAGTCAACACACTTGATTTAATAAAGTACAGAAATAAAATAACTTTTAAGCGCTTTTCGTCTGCCCAATGGCAAACTTCATCAGAAATTACATCCTAATTTCTTAATGAATTACTAGTTAATTAATTAATTACTTAATTAATTAATTGATTGATTAATTTGCAAAGCAAATTGGATGCTTGTAATGCTCCTGGATTGAACGAGGCATGTTCTTTAAGTAGCATTCTTAAACTCAAGAGTTTGCAGAGGTAACAGACTATTTTAGGTTTTGCTATAATGTATAATTGCATTTAGAGTTTGTACTTTACACAACTGGTTAGTAATGTATTAATCAGTTTGAAGGCTTTTAATATATTATATTTATAAGCTGTTTTAGTACATGTTTATACATAAGTATTGTTTAGTTATATATATATTTTTTTTGGTAAGGTCCTTCTAATTAATTAAATAAGTAATTGTCCCGCGTTTATTTGGGTATTTGGTTCAAGTGACTATTTAAATGTTTTCCACTATGGAGATGTAATTTCTGATGAAGTTTGCCATTGGGCAGATGAAAAGCACTTAAAAGTTATTTTATTTCTGTACTTTATTAAATCAAATGTGTTGACTCTATAGCTGTCGGGACTTGTTTGTTTTTTAATATAAAATAATTCAGTCAGGTAAAAATTAAGACAATGCAGAACTCTGAAAAGTTAAAGTGCCAAGAAATATACTTATCAGCGATGGATTTCCAGATTGTTTGAGAAGCACTCTTCAGTCAGAACACAAGGAGATTCTAACAGTGTATGCATCTGACACTGGAAGGAATACAAACCCATCTGCTATGTGCCAGATTATGAGTTGCTAGGCTGACTCACCAGGTTTATACTGTGCTGGTGCAACAAATCTCAGCTTCTGATGCTCAAAGGAGTGTAAATCATCCTGTGAACCAAATCTTGTGCTCCCGGGCTAGCGCCTTTTCTGAGCATGGATATCTTGTGCTTCTGGGCTACTTGCAGGCAGATGCTGAAAGGAGATGCCTAGGACACCTCATGATGAATCTTGCTCTGTAAACTAGTACCATGTGCGTACCCTACTCTGTCCTATCCATACTCTACTTTACCACTGTCTGCCACTTTGCATATGCATACCTATTTACTCCCTACTCCCTTTATCATGCTAGTACTTATTCAGTTATATTCCTCTCTGTTAACTTTTCCCCATCATACCCACTCTTATTTGCTTACAACTTATCATTTATAATTTTTTCTAATCCTAACATAACATTTCCATATCTCAGCCCACCACACATATTATATCGTCTTTCATGATCGTATGAACTGTGTCAATTGTAGCTTATGGAATCCTCTCATTTTAAGCTCATTTTATCTTTCTCCACTTCCTCATTTTTTTGCTGAGTGACACTTGATTTATCCAGTTATCATCCAGTTTAGCTGCAATGACTACTTGATTCCTTCCATGCTCAGCTAGATCATGCACCCTTTGAATGAGTTATGCTTAGTTCTCTCAAAAATTCTCTTCCAGATCCTCACCACCTCACCTATGGCCCTTTGACTCAGTCATGCTTCTAAAACACTTGCATGAAACATCACACCTCCAACATGTACCTTTATTAATTCTCCTCTCCATATGTAGCACCTTAAATGCATTAAATCTGTGCATGATATTTATATAAGGTGGTCCCATAATGTCTTAACATTTTTTATTGAATTTCATGATTCCTTCATTTTCTATGACTCCTCTTCTTCCAGTTTTAAACTGATGTTAATACTCCATTTTTTCTTTGTAATGCTTATATCCCAGTCCTACTTTTTCTTCTAATTTATCATGGTATATTACCTTCCTCAGCCTTCAACTCAGAGCAGGTAATTTGTTAGTGGAGTTTCCTACTCCATCCCTTTCCTCACTATACTTCACTTTGCCCTTCAACTACTTATCTTTGCTGTGAATTGTTTACACTCCAGCCACTCCTCTTCTTTCAATTTCTTTTGATCTTTCTTCAGACAACTTTAGCTTCATTTCTATTTTATATATTGCTGCATTTTGTGCCCTACTTATCCCTTTAACATCTTCCCCCATACTTTCTTCTTAAAAGAACTTTTAATGTCATCTCCATTTCATTCATCAACCTCTATTTTACAATCTCTTTTTTTAAAGTATTTCTCATCTACTCCCTAACATTTCCGATTCCGACCCTTTCTTCCCCATCATTTTTCAGTACTCTCCATCCCAGTTTCTAGCCCTTTCTTCATAATCCACTGACCAGATCATGCTCTGACAAACCCATCATGCTTGTTCTTTCTGATTTCTTACTTCCCTTTATTCAGTCCCTTGCTGCCCTAGGTAGGTCTATATTATATGAATGAATGTTCATAATTTCGAACTTTCTAAAGAGTGAAAATGCCAGACCTCAAAGTGCTTCTTGTGGGATTGCAGTACAGTGAAGGTCAGAATATTTGCCCTTTCCTCACTGTAGTGTGATCTCGGAGTTGGTATATATATTTAGCTGGGAGTATGGAGGGCACAGCCCCCTGCAATAACGAGTTTGAGGTGCAGCATTTTTGCTCTTTAGAGCATTCGATATTATGAACATTTGTTCATATAATATAGACCTGTCCTAGGTATATCATTATTCAGTGTACATCTATTGCATGCTTTCCATATTTCTTCAGTTCCTTCTACCTGCTTCTGAAATGTTCAGAATTCCATCCATTGTCAGACCCCACACTGATGGACCTCCTGCATATCTGCAAAACAAACAGAACCAGAATTAGCCATTGTAAAGGATTAAACCTTGCTTGTGATACAAACAGGACCTGCTGGAGAGACAGGTATGTGTCCCAGAGATTACCCCATCTCTGGAATAGTTTCCCCATCCATGTGAAACAGAGTTCCTCCCTAACCTAATTCAAGTGCAGCCTGGACAATCGGATGGGGAACAGAAAATCCATCCCTGGTTTGTCACCTATGGCTCTAATGGACACAGGCAACCTGTAAATGCTTCATCTTCCAAGCTGCTGCTTACACTTATCAAGGGTATCAGAACTTGTCAGAGATTTGGGATGCATGGCTAGGCTTAAAAATGCCCTTGTGGTTGTTAGCTTAATAAACACCTGTGAACCTATGAACTTCTCCATCCACACTAACAGGTCACATCAAACTCCTATATCATCTCCATGAACATCCATCATCATTCACAGTGTTTACTATACAAGTAGGGAATAGAAGTAGATTTTCCACTGATTCAGTCATATACAACATGCACACCTAGAAGTATTTAGAGTCAAATAAAAAATGGGATGGCTCAGTAGAGGAATTTTATAATTTTAAAACCTATTTAGAAACTACCACCACGTTTCTTAGATTCTCAGCTGAAACCTCTTACTCCTCAGTTAATTTTTTGGATGTCAGCATAAACATTAGAAGAGGGAGATTAGTATCCACATTGTTTAAGAAAAAATGTTGGAGGAACACAATTTTGAAATATGACAGCATGCATCCCCGTCATACCTTCAAAGGTATTCTGAAAAGCCAATTTGTAAGATTAAGTAAAATATGCACTGATAAGGATGATTTAAATAGAGAAGCTGACAACATGGTGAATATGTTTTTAGAAAGAGGTTATAATTATGATTTAGTTATGGAAGTCAGAAACAATGTTTTGCCTTTAGAAATTTTGACTTCACACGATTTTAGAGATGAGCATCAGGCAGTTCATTCTACAAATATTATGTATAATTATAATTATACTGATAGAGTGTCTTTTATTATGACATACACTAATGACTTCATGAACATTAAGAAAATATTAGTTAATAATTGGAAGGTCTTAATGCTGGATGAACCTACTAAGAAAATAATAGGTAATACTCCCCATATAGTCTATAGGAGTAATAAAAATTTAAAATCCTTACTATGTGATAGAAAGCCAAAAGTATTACAAAATATGTTACATACTAACGACTCCTTTGGAACCTACCCTTGCCATAACTGCAACTACTGCAAGTTTATAACTAAAAACCAAGATTTTGTTCATCCAGAATTTGATTTTACGTTTAAACCTAGATTTAGAGCCACTTGCAACACTTCTGGATTAATCTACCTAGCTACATGTGAATGCTGTAATGTATTCTATATAGGCCTTACCAAAAGGAAACTTAAGAATAGAATATACAACCATCAATACGATATAAAAAAGAAAAATGATTTAAATGCTTTGGCCAAGCATGTGATATCCAATCCACTGCACTCTTTTGTATTCAGGGTGCTGCAAATTGTAGAGGCCACAGATAGAGGTGGTGACTATATAAATTTGATTGAGTTAAATGAATTAAAATGGATATTTAAACTTAGAGGTCACTGCCCCCCAGGCTTGAACAATTACATCACCATTAGATCCTTTCTTAATAACCGAAGATGACATCACAAAGTGTAGTGTAAGGTATTATACCTAGTAGCTTTTTGATATATCTACATATAACTATTTGTTTAGTGTTTATTCTCTATTTACATACACTAATATTACTGTGCTCACATTATTGTTTTTAAGCACTGTATACAATTGTTTGATACATTCTATACAATAGTTTTAAAATATCTTCCACTATCTATATAGTCTGAGAATTTATAGAGCTTTGGTTATCTTATTTTATAAATTTATTTCATAAATTTATTTACAAAGTTTATACTAGGTAATAGTCACCTTGAGTATGATGTTAGTGGCAGTTTTTTTGACATAATTCTACTTCAAATTCATAAATATACACTTTTTAGAAATAGTAATTTATAATTTATATTTACATTTTTATATGTCTATATATTTATATATTTATTCATATTTATTCATATCTATTTATATATACATTTATTTACATATACATTTATTTATTTATATACACATATACATTTTTAAGTATTTATTATGAATAGAAATGCTTTTTTTGTATACTGGTAGAAAAACCTCTAAACCAGGAACAATTGGAGAAGCTTCATACCTTAAGTGAGCTGAGAATGCTGCATATGATTCCAATGATATATGCTGGAATATATTGAATCAAATGTTGTTCAGTTGTTTTGTAGTATTGTTTTATAATGTGTTTAGAATAGGTAACATTTGTTCCAATGAAACTTTTGAGTTTTGAATGTTCTTGAGGTGCTATGGTTCAGTTTGTTCCAAGCTTTATGTCTGTTCATGTTTGCTTTATAAATTTCAAAAAAGAGTTCTTAAAAAGAGTCTTCTTTTAAATGCCTAAATGCGTAAATGATCTCTTGATTAAATAATATGTTAATTGATTAACTTAAGACAATTTGTAGCTATTTTTCATACTAAATTGTCTGATGAAGCGTATGGTAGCATACGCGAAAGCGCTTACCGTTTGTCTGTTTTTATGAATAAAAAGTAAGATTTTGTTAACGTGGAGAGTCGGAAGCTTTTGTTTTATATATATATATATATATATATATATATATATATATATATATATATATATAAGTATTTAGAGTCACCAATCAGCCTATTGCATGTCTTTTGGAGGAAAATGAACTGCACAGAGAACCCAAGTGTACACAAGGTGGATATTGAGAATCTACACATAAGGCACCCAAGCCAAGAATCAAAACAGAGAACTTCTAAGATGACACTACTGATTCTACCACACTGCCATCCACCTTTAGAAATGTCATCATTTTAGTAACATTAATCTTCTTTCAGACTTCTAAAACTTCTAGTACACAGTCTCATTATCTCTTCCATGTTCTCTGTTACCTGCACACTCCATAGCCCCTGCTAATTATATATACCAACTCCAAGACCGCACTTGAGTGAGGAAATGTACTGCCATCTCAGTACAATCAGTTTGATTTTTTAAAAAGTCAATCACATGGTCTCGATCATGTGAAATTTGCCTTTTTAAAAAGTCAGTTATATATGTTATTCTTATTTTATTTGAATGTGTTGTTGTTGTTGTTGTCCACATGTGCAATCACAAATGCACTAACTCTAGTTCCTCTTCTGTGCCTGCTGTTCTTCCTCCCTTATTTATTCTGCCTCTGTCCTATCCTCAGAAAAAAATGTTTTTTTTTTCCTTTCACAGTGCAGTCTAAGACAAATCTTTCAAACTTTCCAGCACTGAGGCTACCACTGCTTCCAAATTACAAAAATTTGTAAATAGTCTAAAACAGGCTTTCTAGTCCCCTTGCCATCTTTTTGCCTTAATGCTGTCCTTATCTTTTTAACCAGCAATATAGCTACCAATAAGAATTGCTCTGATGCAAAGGAACTCCTTGTTTAGTTTGGCATTACCCATTTTTTCTGAAATATTTCCATTCACTTATACTTCAGTTTTTGGGTTGCAGAACAGTGGGCAGGATTCACGAAGGCTTGCATGGAGTGTAAGAGACGTGCAACACTCCATGCAAGCCTCGCGATCCAGGAACAGCCCTAAACTCCGTGTAAGAGACCAGCTAAAATGTCTCTTACACGGACTGGGCGTGGACATGCTAAATACCTCACTTGCAGCCGAAAGGTATGCAAATGAGGTATATTAGCGATCCACGAAGGAGAAACCAGTCCGTGTAACAGATGTTTTAGCTGCAGAAATGTACTCAGTTGACAACTGAGTACGTTTCTGCAAATTCTACAATGGAGCCATGTCAGCTCCAAAAAAAGGGTGCATATGACTCAGGCAGCATGCCAATGGCCAAATATGTGGCCATTGGCAAGATAACCCGATGCCAAAATATTAAAAATATAATTTTTTTTTCGGCGATCGCCGATGTTTAAACCCAGCGCAGCCCCGCGCAAACGGGCTGCACTGTATAAAATCATAAAAAAGAAGGTTATAAACCCACAAATGTGGGTTTCATGCAATACATGGAATGACAATGCAGGGACCAGCAGACCAAAAACAACATGGCCACCGTGTAGTGGTTGCTAAGGGGGGAAGCTGAGTCTAAGACATGTAACTAAGCATTAGTAGGCAATCTCATGTAAATGAGGGTTAGGATACTGAATCTCACAGTCACATAGCAAATGAGCACAGTCTGAGTAGTGTAAGAGATACATAAGGGGGAGGAATAGAGTAGGAGATAGGTGACATCACAGGGGGGGATGGTAGAAAGAAATGCAGTTCATTAGAGGCCAGTGTAACATGACAGATGACAGACACAGATCATGGAAAGAGGTGTGCCACTAGATAAGTCATGGAAAGTCAAGAAATGGAAGGTGTACACTGTTACTTACACCAAAGTTTCTTGCTGGGCGTGCATGCGCACGTGTGTGCGCCATGAAGCGTGAGTAGGGCAGTGTGCGCACATGTAAGGCAGACTGAGCATGTGGGAGCGTGTTGGGAGATGTTTAACACTGTTTGCGCGGGTGTGCGTGTGTGTAGGGCAGGCTGAGTATGTTGGAGGCTGTTGGCAGACGTGTAACAGTGTTTGCGCGGGTGTACGCGCGTTTTAACCCGAATAAGTAGATTCTGAACCGTGTAAGCATGTGTGCACGCGTGTAAGCCACTGTGAGTGTGTTTCTGATGGTATGTACGTTGCTCCCCCCTGAGGAAACAGAGAGGAAAAAGGAAGCGACAGAATTAATAGGAAGCTAGCAGGGATAACTGCTGAAGCTAGCAGGTGAAAACAATTAGAAACAGGCAATTACACAGGCAGAATAGTAGCCCGGCCAAGCACTTAAAACTCTGCAAACAGTAGTGCAGGATGTTTCTCTTAAGAGACACTGCAAGACAGGAGTAAGCTAATAGAAGTGAAAACTGAAAAAGCTTAGCTCAGAGCAGAAATGTTAGGGGCTGCCATAGCTGTCATAATGAGACATAGGCGACTTGCTGAGGGTGGTGACAATGCAGATGGTGCCAGACAACCCACAGTGAGGAGACTGAAAAGAGTGTACAGGCCCAGGGTCACCTACCACGGGTTACATGAGCTGGAGATAGTAGAGCGCTATAGAGTGGACAGAGAGCTCCTGCAGCAAATTGTTGAGCTGTGCAGGCCACGCCTCACACACAGAACCAACAGACGGGAACCCATCCCAGTGGAAACCAAGGTATGTGTTGGCCTAAGAATACTAGCAACAGGTACCTTCCAGAGACCAACTGGCAATATGATGGGGATATCACAGGCATCAGCCTCCAGGGTACTGCACCAGTTCCTGGATGCCATGTCAGCACATGTCGGTGATCATGTATATTTCCCCAATGCCCGTGAGGTACTGGCCAGCAATATGCGTCTCTTCCAGCAAATAGCAGAATACCCTGAGGTAGTGGGTGCAATAGACTGCACGCACATACGCATCAAAGCACCAGCCGGTGAGCGGGTAGGGCCTACATTAACTGCAAGGGCTCCCACTCCATCAACTGCCAGGTCATGTGTGATGCCCAGGGCATAATAATGAATGTGTGTGCTGGCTGCCCTGGGAGTTACCACGATTCCCACATCTGGCATTTGACGCAGCTGTACCAGACATTTGCCAATGGGGACATCCCACATGGACACCTAGTGGGGGATGCAGGTTATGCACTGGAGCCGTGGCTGATGACACCTATCAGAAACGCACACACACCTGAACAGGAACGCCATAATGAGGCACACGCACAAACACGTAATGTAATAGAGCGTGTGTTTGGGCTGCTCAAGTCACGGTTCCGGTGTCTGGACACATCTGGTGGAGCCTTGCAGTACACACCAACTACATGTACCCAAATTGTCATGGTATGTGCTATGCTACATAATATGAGCTTGCGAAAACAGCTGCAGCAGGACCAGCATAGGGCCGGGCCAAACAGCCCCCCACCATTGCCAAGGCTATCACAGGCAGAACATGACTCGGAGGAGGAACAACCTGAGCCTGCCCCAGTAGGCAGAAGGAGGCGTGCCCAGTATGCCCTAGCCTTGGCAAAGAGGCAACGCATAGCACATACACTGGCTCAGTAGGAACCCTGGGAATGATACCCCCTCTGACTCACTCAAATAATAACATGGATGCCTAAAATGACATGACCTGCTCACAAACATGTACAGGGAAGTCTAATATGCGCATCCAACAGAGGCAGCCCTGCAGCACCAGCTGAGGCATGAATGCCATGTGTTAAGTAATGTAACACCATGTACTATATGCACACATGAGCACCCTGACTAACATCCACCCTCACCAAGCATGAAGCCACAAAATGACGATGGGATGATCAAGTGCAATAACTGGCTGAAGTAATGCAGTTAGTCAAAGGGTGTGTTTCAGGCTGGGAAGACATGCGGAGCATGACATGATGCACCACCTGCTAGGGGTGGCGTGCACCTATTATGCCATGCCCCATGGATACTGGCAAAGGCTGTCAGTACCCACAGCATGCCCTGAATAGGTAAGTCTCAAAACACAAACCCACCTTCATAGGTTCTACAAGGGATAGGAACCTAGATGTAATGCTACCCAATGACAGATGTCTAAACAGCAAGATGTGTGCAGTGTAAACGCACACAGTATGGAGAATGTAGATACCAGTCCTGTAATATAGAAATGGGTCAAGGCTCACATCAGCACCCTAACACTACCAGGTCACACCTCATACTGTGCTGTATAGCCGCAAAACATGGAACAAGCTACAAAAGGAGGGTGACTAGCAAGAAATGGCAAGGATAACCACACCCCCATGTTGGTACCACAACAAGAAGCAGCATGGATTAGCCATGGTCAAATACCAATGGCTAAAACCGCCTCCCAGTATATAGCCTGCTGCAGACTACTGTCCTAATACCAGGAACTGCACCTGGCCTATGTCGGAATACATGAATATATCAAGCCCCCCAAACCACATTATATTGCTTGACTGAAAATACCCAGACATACACCGGGAGCATTATACTAGCACCAACACAGTAGGAGAAAATTTCCCAGAATCCATAAACCAGAATGCCCAGGAACAATGTACCACTCCCACAAGAGGGGTAAGCATACTGGATGTGATAATCAGCAACATGTGTACTGGATGGCAAGATGAGAAGTGTACCCCTCACTGGTAAGACCAGACCATAGAGTAATCACACTGGATATACACATCCTGACCCCAGTCCCTGGCCAGAATACCACAGTGAAAAACATGTGTAAAGCATAGGTTGCAGCCCTCAAAACCGATGTTGAATCCACAAAAGTCCCTGTGCAAGTGCAGAATATGGGACGCACCACAGAACATGTTATACAGGCATTCCATGAACACAGCCAGGAATGCTTGGAATATGCAGTCACAAATAACAACACACAATGCCATACATGCAGGCATCTGGCATGCTGGACTCCAGCCATTACCAAACCATGCAAGAGAATGAGGAAGCTACCACATGATAGAGCAAACATAAAAAGGGAAGTAATCACTGACCAGTAGTATGGCAATAACATATGTCCACACATACAATCCACTAAGTCCAGCTACAACAAGTAGAATCTGTGACTCCAGAGGCAATGTGACACCAGTCCCAAGTACACAGACAACCACAACACCCCCCAATAAATACAAATATATGTGATAGATGCATCCATGTATCCAAACCAGAGGTTGAGCTCCACCAACTCAGTACTGTCAAAACTAGTCAGGAGGAGAAGGTAACCACATACACCACAAACCCAGTCCCACATAGACCTACCACAACTGTAAACCAAACACATAAACACAGACAAATATTCCCGGAGGCCTTAATTACAAACACACCACACCAACAGAAGCCTCCAAAGCAGATCACAAGCAACCACAACCTTCAAACATAGCACATGGAACGAATAGTATGCAAAGCTGGTGTGCCAAACAGTCACAGGCCAGAAGGAGAAACAACATGCCTGATACAGTCGTAATAGGTGTCTGTATAGGCAGACACACTGCTGTCCCACTCACCAGACTGAACAAGGGAAAGGGTAGAGTAAGCTGCCTGTAGGCTGCCACTAAATGCCACATAACACAAGTACGCAGGTCACCCCAAAGCAAGCAGAAATATGATGCACTCAATGTCCATGCTGGTGTGAATTACCTGAGATGTACCTCCCTGGTCAACATGAAAAGAGACATGGATGGTCCCTCTGAGTATGTACCCCAGGCCGGTATGACACTGGCTGTGTGCAGCATCCAACCCTCACCAAGAATGATGCCACAGTACAAACACAGAATGCTCATGTTTAACAGCTGGCACAGTTACAGCTGTCAGTCCAAGAGGGTCTAATGTCTGTCTGCTTGAGATGTCAAGCATGACAAGCTATGCTGCTGTTCCAGGGATGGCTTGCACCTGTTACCCGTGTGCATCTGGATACTGGATAAGGCCTTTGCTGCCTCCATAGAGCCATATGTAGGCAAGGCCAAAAAGACTACCCTCCACCCTAGAAAACATAAGTGGTAGGAAACATAAGGGTAATGCTGACCAATGCCAGATGTGTAAACTGCAATATGCATGCCCCTGAGGCACTTCCCAGTATGGAGAACATTGATGTCTGTGCAGTGACAGAAGCCTGCTGCAAGCCTAGTGATAGCACACCAGCACTACTAGGTTATACTACATATCATGTGTTATGGCCCCAACACCTGCACCAAAACATCAAAGGAGGGGGAGTATCCATATGCAGCACAGACACACATATTGCCAGGTAACTGACAATGCACAAAGCAGCGGAGACCACCCATGTGCACGTGACTGTAGTCAAAACTGCTGTACAGTCTGTAACATGTGACAGACCACACTCTCACACACAAGAACTCCACCCAGACATCCTGAAGACACTGGCTATGAAGATTGTCGATATTGGACACCGTATCATGAAAGGATTCACATCAACATCAACAGAGGTCACTGTGCTGCTGTACTGTTCCCTTATCAGACCCATAATCTAGTACAATGACTCATATGGGATGTACCATACGTGACACCTGCAGCGGTTCGGAAGACCTCATAGTTACCCCACCAACAGGATAAAGGGTGTGAAATATATGTCATATGCTGCCTGGCTGTAGACACCCCAGCAGACTGCAGTCACAGACTGCCTACACAGAGGCATTGTATGTCTGTTGTACAAGGCCATGTCCAACACAGGAGTAATGGACATGCTCCACCACAGGAAATCAAAGCCATTGGAGCTGTGAGAGTCACAGATGTCAGCCTCAACACATAATGAAATAAGATGTGCTGGAGGGGCAGATACATAACCCAGAGGCTCCCCACACCCAGAAACAGGATCCCAATCCATGGTAGGCAGAGCCCCTCACTGATACCCCTCAACAGGAATATTGCCAAGTGGATGGATGACCGTACATGTATACTGGGGGTCCTCACTGTGTCACGACCAGACAGAGGCACAGTGAAGAACTTCATAAATGGCCATAATTGAACATAGCAAGGGGTGGCGAAAGACACACACACTCTGGCTAGGCTTACTAATGACCTAGGGTGTATAGCCTAGTATGAACCCATGAACCTATGAAGATACAAAACGTACAGGACACTAAGGATAATCACAAGGGTTACCCAACTGATGGTAGGAACCATGTTGGGCATCCACAGATATGCTCCGAATCACACAGATATTACAAACAACATACCAAGCACACACACATATTGCTAACATACAACCTGTCAGGTGCAGTGCAAACACCCCCCCCCCAGAGTGCAAAATACCTATCCCAGCAGACTGATGGTCCCCTGACATTGCAGATGCTGAGGTAACAGCCATCATCTGCAAAGCAGAACACACAGCAGCAAAGGTATGTGATGGTGTCCTGTGCTGAGGCCAACATGGACTCCAAGAATAATGGAATGCCAAATCACACTACTGCCCAATGTCAGCCTTACCACAGGATATGTACCCAAAGAGCAGTGTACAACAACAGTGGTCCATCACAACAAAGGTGTTGCCTGAATGGATACTCCAAACTACCACCCCAGGATCCTGACAAGCTTGTTCTGCACAGCTATGGAAAGGATCAGTATGTACCGCAGACAGAAGGCTATTGTGGACCTACTGATACTGGACCCTACACAGTGTGGCTGTCGTAACTGCAGAACCTGCCCCTAAACATGTCTGACCCATTTGAAGCAGTCATTAAGGTCATTGATGAGGGCAATGTGGTCCACACAGTGTCGCTGGACCGTGCACATGCTTCTAGACAATATCGTACGATTTCAGTATGGCTATGTTCACCAGCTTAAATATATACCCCTATGTCAGTAGAGGGGTTGCAAACCAGACCAAGGACAGAACTGACATGGTCAGACATGCCGCATCCATGTCAGACTACAAAGCAGATATGAGTGGCATCCCACAAGGCCTGGTCTTGCCCCCCCCCACCCCCGTTCTGTATATATGTCCCATAGGTATAGGCCAACATGGAAGGACTGTGACTGAACATGTATGCAGAGGAGTACAAACAGCCCACCATATCCGACCCCCAGCTGACACAAGCAACCCACAAAAGGGCCACCTACAAACAGACAACTGTAGCCATAGCCATGTCAGCAAGCTAATTGCAGAACTGTGTATAGACAACCACTGTGGATATACAGTAAGTGCCCACAAATTACCACACAGGTGTTAACCCATGAGGTACCTAACATGTAATGTGAGACCTGGATACAAAAGGTGATAGATATCCTGCACTGGACAAACATGTGGCTGTAGTGTTCGCAGAAACATATACTATATACCCACCCAAACATGAAGGTTGGCAGATGTAGATAAGGGGAACTCACTGTGGCTCTGCAGTCATCCTCCATCAGCGTCACAAGTGACTACAATAGCCCCTGTGGGATATACCGCAGCAGACACCTCCATCAACTGTAAAGTCCACAACAGTACCCCACCAGGAGTAGCAAAGAGCATGAACAGATGCCATGTGTTGCCTGAGTAAACAAACTGCAGCCCCACACACTGCCATACTTCCCAGCTACAGGAAAGCTGTGCCTGATGTATGAAGCCATGTCCAACCTGGAATGAATGAACATGTTGCACCTTGTACAATCTGAATGACAGTGAGCTATGCACATGAGAGACCTGAACCCCAGACTGACATACATATGACAAGCTGTACAGAATGATCCATAACACAGAAGGCACCCCCACTCTTCAGTAAACTCCTGGTACAGGTCAGCCAGAGAGTCACATATCGACACCCCTCAAGAGGAATCCTGATGAGTGGATGGGAGATGGTAGGCTAACCCTGGGTATCACTGTTATGTCAGAGGTAGACGGAGGCACAGTATACTAACCATGACATATGTCATGGCAAACTCCAGTTACAATGTGTGTCGAAGGACAAACACACCCTGTGACTAGCATCAGAAATGGCCTAGGGAACATTGCTAGTGTTTGCCAATGTCCACCCATGTTGTGGAATACACTAGCAATGTTGGACGAGCCTGGTGTAGGTAGTCCATATCTGAACATATTGCAACATGGTCATATGTGCACAACTGGCCCCTACACAGTCTGTTGTGCTCACTATGAAGATGTCAAGCAGTCATAGGACTAAAGCCTAAGATACTGTCCACCACAGTGAAAGTACTGAACCAGTACACTATACGGTACTACAGTGTTAGGTCATTATGAAAGTATGTTGAGAACTGTCTGCAAAGTATCCCATGCAATCCCTGCAGGCACAGTATAATCCCTGTTGTGGCAGACACGAAGCAGTTGGCCAGTTAGTACACAACATGACACCCAACACACAACCATAAACGTGAGATATTGTTGAAGTGCACACACACCCAAATATGGGGTGGACTTCAGAGTGCAACATATGGAAAGCTCACACTGGGCATGCTCGCACACTTTGATAAATGAGGCATATGTCAGTCAACATGCCAGGGAAAGGCTGAACTGGGCATGCTCACACACTTAGGCCATATCTCCGTTTAGCAGTTGGCCACACATATCTGGTATTTGTACGTGTCAGTCCAGGAACCAACCACAACACAGCAATCAGCCCAGTGCACACAGTAAATGACTACAGAGACATAATTGATATAGTGGATCGCCGTCATATGCAAACATCTTCCACAGATACACAAGTTGGTCATAGGAACAGGGAATGCTATGGCAATAAAGACCTGCAAACAGTAGAACAGCACAACAAATATTGTGCATCCGACAACTGAACATATGGGTGTAGAGGTCAATACTAGGCTTATTGCCCTAGGGAATGACAGCTCAGCCAGAGTGTGCTTGGCATCTGCATCCCCAGGACAGTAGGCTACCATGCCACTGTAAAGTAGGTCACAGAAGGCAACATGTGAGGCTAGTGAGCTGTGCCTCTGTCAAGCAGGGGCACCGTGGAGGTCCCAGGGATTGAATGTGCTAAGCCACAGCCATGTTGTCGGTGTGTGCTGTGAGAGGGTTGCTGAGGATCTCTGACAGTAGGTGTCCGTAAATAACAGACTGAGGGGAGCCCTATCTGCATTCTCTGGACGATTCCACTGTCAACACTGTGTTGTAATGAGTATGTGTGAATGAAGTGCCGTGCCGGAACTGTTCACAGATGTCCTCCCTCTGTGGGCTACAGCTCTGCAATGTATTAGGTCACTCTGTCTGTTGTACGGCGCATATATGGCTGGTGTACAGCTGACAGGTGTCTTGTTGTGGAGCAGTCATGGGTATATGTGGGATAGCATGACCAATGCAAACCATACACATGCTCATAGAATGCAATTGTCAAGGATTATGCTGAGTGGCCACTATAGTCCCCCAGCATGGGTCCTCTGAAGTCGTCCACCCAGTCTACACAAGTGTAGAGTCTGCTTGTGCTAAATACAGTTTGTGTGCAGTGACAACCTTGCCTGGGGGTGGAGATGGGATATGGATGTCCAGGGAAAGGTGGGTATGGTCAGATATCAACAATGGTGGTCTACCTCTGGTGTGGAACAGTGAGTACCCACGTTGCAGATGGACAGGTGCAATATGTATTCCCCCATGTGGCTGTGGTGTGTGGTTCTGCCATAGCACATGGACCCACAAATTGAAGTGGCTGTAGGGTAAAGTGGTAGAGGCTTGAGTAGTTCTCACACACAATATGTCTGTACCTGATGTTAACAACTGGAATGGTGTATGTGAACACCTTCATATCCTGGCACTGTTCCCAGGGAAGCTAAGTGTGTGTCCTGGATGTGAGTGTGGTGTTCTGGACTGGTTGAGTTGTGTGTTACAGGTCCTGTGGTCCCAAAGCATGGTATAGAACATAACCTGCCAGTGCGATGTGCATATCTGACCCTGACGTAGATGGCTGCAAATGCATATATATGCTATCCCCCACCTGACAGGTAGTACTACATGTACATACCTCTGTAGAAATAAAGATGTCAGCACCCTATAAATACTACAGGTGCAAAACCGATTCCCAGTAATTCGGATAGTGTGCTCTGCTAATGCGTCTCCTTTAAGTGTCATAATATAATTAGGTAGGGGTTCGAATCCTGCAAATGCTTAGTGTGTGTGTGGGTGGGTGAGTGGGGTGTGTGTGTGTGGGTGAGTGGGGTTTGTGTGTGTAAAAGGCTGAGGGAGGGAAATGTCCCTTTTGGCAACTGGGAAAGCAAACTACAGGATGCACATTCCCCTGTCTAAACACTGCTGATGTCAGCACCCTATAAGTACAGCAGGAGAAGGAAAACCTCCCAGTAATGCGAATAGCGCGCTCTGCTGATGCGTCCGTCTTGAGTGTCATAACATAGTTAGGTAGGGGTTTGAATCCTGTACATGCTCAGTGTGTGTGGAGGGGGTTAGTGTGTGTTCAAGACTGTTTGAAAGAAGTATCCCTTTTGCCAACTAGGAGAATACACTACAGGATGCACATTCCCCTTTCTAAACACTGATGATGTCAGCACCCTATAAGTACAGCAGGAGAAGAGCAACCTCCTAGTAATATGAATAGCACGCTCCGCTAATGCATCTGTTTCGAGTGTCATAACATAGTTAAGTAGGAGTTTGAATCCTGTATATGCTCAGTGTGTGTGGAGGGGGTTAGTGTGTATTCAAGACTGTTTGAAAAAAGTATCCCTTTTTCCAACTAGGAGAATACACTACAGGATGCACATTCCCCTTTCTAAACACTGATGATGTCAGCACCCTATAAGTACAGCAGGAGAAGGAAAACCTCCCAGTAATGCGAATACCACGCTCCGCTAATGCGTCCGTCTCAAGTGTCATAACATAGCTAGGTAGGGGTTTGAATCCTGTACATGCTCAGTGTGTGTGGTGGGGGTTAGTGTGTGTTCAAGACTGTTTGAAAGAAGTATCCCTTTTGCCAACTAGGAGAATACACTACAGGGTGCACATTCCCCTTTCTAAACACTGATGATGTCAGCACCCTATAAGTACAGCAGGAGAAGGAAAACATACCAGTAAGGCGAATAGCGCGCTCTACTAATGCATCCGTCTCGAGTGTCATAACATAGTTAAGCAGTGGTTTGAATCCTACAAATAGCAATTGTGTGTGTTTGGATGAGGGGGGTTAGTGTGTGTGCAATTTTGTGTGAGGGAAATGTCCCTTTTGGCAACTGGTAGAACACACTACAGGATGCACATTCCCCTTTCTAAACACAGATGATGTCAGCACCCTATAAGTACAGCAGGAGAAGAGAAGCCTCCCAGTAATGCGAATAGCGCAGTCTGCTAATGCATCTGACTCGAGTGTCATAACATAGGTAGTGGTTTGAATCCTGCAAATAGCACATGTGTTTGGATGAGGGGGGTTAGTGTGTGTGCAATTTTGTGTGAGGGAAATGTCCCTTTTGGCAACTGAGAGAACACACTACAGGATGCACATTCCCCTTTCTAAACACTGATGATGTCAGCACCCTATAAGTACAGCAGGAGAAGGGAAGTCTCCCAGTAATGCGAATAGCGCACTCTGCTAATGCGTTTCTCCCGAGTGTCATAATATAGTTAGGTAGGAGTTTCAAACCTGTAAATGACATGTGTGTGTGTTTGGATGTGGGGACTCTGTGTGTGTGCAATTCTGCATGAAAAACATGTGCTTTTTTGAAATCGGGGGATCACACTACATGATGCACATTACCCTTTCCAAACAGTGATGATGACAGCACCCTATACATACAGCTTGAGAAGAGACATCTGCCAGTACTCAGAATAGCGCAACCTGCTACAGCGTCACTCTCAAGTGCTATAACATATTTAGGTAGGTGTGGGGAGTTTGTGTGTGTGCATTTCCATATGAAAAACATGTTAGTTTTGGCAATCAGGAGATCACACTACCTGATGCACATTACCCTTTCAAAATACTGATGTTGTCAGCACCCTATAAGTACAGCCAGAGAAGAGGAACTATCTAGTAATCCGAATAGTGCGTTTTGCTAATGTACCTCTCTCACGTGTCGTGACTTAGTTAGGTAGGGGAATGAATCCTACAAATGGCAAGTGTGTGTGTGTGTGTGGGGGGGTAGTAGGGTGTGTGTACATGCAAGTGTAAGAGAACAGATCCTTTTGGCAAATACTACAATACACCAGATGCTGCATATTCCCCCAGTAAACACAGGGGATGTCACCACACTATCAGCACAGCCAAACAGGGCTAGTTGGCTAGTAATGCCAATAGTGCGCTCTGCTACTGTGTCTATTACCATTGTCAGAGTACAGATAGGTATGTTTTGGTAACCCACAACTGCCACGTGTGGTTGTGTCACACAGTATGACCTTGTGTGGGTCTTTGTACATAACAATGCATGCCATTGCCTAAACCAGCAATGGCATTGCACACATGATGTATGTGTATGACACATACACATAAATACCTGTGACCTGCAGTAGTTACCATGTCTGACACATGCCTCGAGTGGATAAATGGTATTTGCAATGTATACCAATATGACTGTGTCTTACTGTGCAGGGTCCGCACGCGGTATGTGTCTATACAGTGTGGGTGTATATGGTAAAATACCTAATGCAGGGGATACACATCTGGTCTGGGCCATATAGTGTACATGTAGTTGATGTACAGGTGCTGCATGTTCCCACCTGTTGTGGTAGTGGTAACATGTCATTCCACTGCAATTCAGTGACCACATGCTGTGAACCCTTCAACTAGTGTGTTGTAGCTACAGTAATGCTCACGCACAATGTTTGGCTGGATGCAGTCCAGCCATATAAACACAGTTCTTGAGACTGTCATATTGCCAGTGTTGTTATGGAGGATAGGTGGTCTTCCTGTGTATGGGAGGGTTGTGTGTGCCAGGCTATGAACCAGATGGCAGTCCGACACACTGTTAGCTGCACATGATTAGGCCCTGATGCTTTGTGCTGTGCCAACAACCTGGAGGTGTGTGTATCTGTGGTACCTTGGGATACCACCCCTGTCCATGTGTGTTACATGTGTAGGGGACGACAGGCATGGTATGGGGCATAACCTGTCAGTGATGGGTAACACCTGTGAGCCATGAATCAGGAATCTGGTACTGCACAGACATTGCAGTTCACCGTGCTGAGGACAGTGTCCGGTGCATGCATCTTCCGGTGTACACTGCTGTTGTTGTGTAGCAGCACTGTTAGTGTCCTAACCTGTGTGATACCCACGGAGGTGGCTATGTAAATCATGTCCTGCAGCATAAGGCAGTATGTGTGTACCAAGGAGCTTTGCCGTTATACATCGGGCCATGGGTGTCACGTGCAAGATGACCCTTGCACATCATTGTGGCTTCCCTAGCATGTAAGCACACATTGACAGCCAGCGGATACCCTATGAATGACATTGGAGACTGAGCATAATGTAGACATACAACACCCTTCCCACATATAGTGGTAGCATACCTGGTGAGGGTATGTTGGCAACCAAGATCAGGCTCATACTGGACTGTGCCACATGCTGAGAGATCCATTCTATGTTCCCTATCATGTAGTCCAGGGAGGTATGTCTCAGGTCAGCCATACTGGCATGGTCAATGAGTGAGTCATATGTGTCCATGCCTCTGACTGACCTGTATGCATGTGTTCTGTGGTGGACCATAGTGCCCTGAGGCATATCACTGTGACCTTCACCAGATACAGCCTGTTGAGCGGGACCCCAGTGCAGCACCCAAGACAGGTACCTGACACATCTGTAGCAGGTGTGTTGTGTAGCCCTACAGGCTGTGAGTGTGTGGCACAGGGATGTGTGTGCCATGTGTGGCATGTGCTCTGTTCCGACGGAACATATGCCTGTGTGCCAGCTGCGGAGGTGTGTGATGCTCAGGCAGGGTGCTATTCTGAGTCCCCACGTATGCCCCAGTGTGTTCAGCATGCTGTCAGTGCGTGTCAATGTCTGACTTGTATTGTAGTCACTGTAATATATTTTATTTATTTATCCTACATTTGTTGACCGGGATAGTCCGACTGGATGCATGTCCATTTCCAGGGGAGGCCCGGGGAGAAAAGCTACAAGGGTAAGCAGATACAGCATTACATAATACCAGCATTACATATTACAAACAGATTATTTACAGAGATTACATAAGTAAGCAAGTTAAACATGTTCCACAGGTTAATGTTAGTCCTGAGCACAAGTCAGGATTAAATTAAATTACACAGTAAACTGGTTAACAGATTTTACACATTCGAGTTAGCCAGACTTGATACATTGACATAGCCAGTTAAGTGACAAATGTTGTTTGAGTCTAGTGTTAAATTGACCTAAGGTGGAAAGTAAGGTAATATCAGCTGGAAGTGAGTTCCAGGATCTACTTACAGAGTTTGCAAAGAGAGAATCACCGGCTGTGTTATTAAATTTGCTAGTCTGAATTAGTAGTTTGTTAGAGGATCGAAGCAGTCTAGGATTGTTATAGGGGGTGATAATATTTGAAGTGCAGGAGTATTGTCCGGATTATAGAGGATTTTATAGGCCATAATCAGTTGGTTATACTATATTAGGCTGGGTAGTTCAAGCCAACCAAGCTGATTTAGATTGATGCAATGATGTGTCCTAAAAGGCAGCCCAGTGGCAGACCTGGCAATGTGGTTGTAGCAAATTGAGTGTTTGTTAAGGACAGTCTTGTTCATATTCGAGAGTAGAGGGGATGCATACAGAAGGGTTGAAAGAAGGTGTGAGCGAGCTATGGCACTTTTAGCTGGAGGGGTTAGGAAGGCTTTTATTCTGTAAAGTGGCCCTAGTTTTTTATTGATGGCTTTGATAATTTGGTTAACATGTATGTCACATTTGAGATTATTGTCTATGATGACACCTAATAGTTTAGTAGATGGGTCAGGGGAGATTATTGTGCCATCAGTTGATGTTATGGTAAAGGTGAAAGCGGTAGACCTACGTGTTGGTGAAATAACAGCAGTTTAGTTTATTTGGGATTTAGGATCAGATGATGTTCAGAAAGCCAGTTTTCTATTGTATTAAAGGTGGTCTGGGTAGCTGACCATAACTCTACTGGAGATGTGGCTGAGCAGATCAGAGTAGAGTCTTCAGCATATTGGATACAGCTGACTTTTGGGATGACAGTATAAAGGTCATTAATGAAGATGGAGAACAGCAAGGGCCTTGTGGTACTCTGAGGGTGTTAGGTAGAAGGTTAGAGAGTTTGTTCTGCCAGAGGCCAGCCTGCTGTCGACCATGCAGGTAGGATTGAAACCATTGGAAGACTCCAGTCTCTAGACAGAATGTTTGCAGGGTGTGGATTACAAGTTGGTGATCAACCATATCGTATGCCTTGGAAAGATCCAAAAAGAGGGCTGAGGATATATAATTAGTGTTGCAAGTATGGTTTATGGTGTTAGTAAAGGCTAGGAGGCCTGAAGTAGTGCTGTGATGAGGACGGAAGCCATGCTGAGTGTCTGCCATAAGGCGATTTTGGATTAGGTGGTGCATGAATTGTCTATGAATAAAGTTTCCATAATCTTTGCAAGTGGAGAGAGTATAACTATTGGCCTATAATTGGAGAATTCAGTAGAGCTGCCTCCTTTGTGAAGTGGGATTACATAGGAAATTTTCCAGATGGTGGGAAATTTAGATTCTACCATGGTTCGTTTGATTAGTTTTGAGACGGGGTAAGCAATAACATCAGCTGATTTTTGTAGGTACTCGGCAGGGAGTTGATCAGCAGAAAGTGTAGTGGGTTTCACTTTTTCAATCAAGGTACGGAGAAGTGAAGTGGTGACTGGTTGGCAGCTGAACACAAGTAGGTTTCTAGGGATGCTACTTTCAGGACCAGGGGAGCTAGGAGGTAGATGGCTAGCTAGGGCTTGAAATGTCTCAGTAAAGAATTGGTCAAAACTATCAGAAACATCTTCAGGGGTTTTATCAATAGTAGCAGCAGGGATTGGGGTTGAAGTTTGTCCAGGATGTAGTATATATGACATGCCACCTGACAGGGTATGGCATTACTGGGTTCAGAGAGCTCAGTCCCCAGATTGGCTGTGTGGTGGCATCCCACACATGTGTTGTACGTTCCTGGCCAAGGGTGATGGCTGACTGCATACATGTGGCAGCTGTGACATTGCCACATGACTCACATAAACCACAACTGGACCATAGAGGTGATTCACAGGTTACCTTTGCACATGCTACCCTAGTAGTGTGATTGCCATGGTGAGTACCAACACATAGGGCCAATGGGGAACAACATACTGAAGGTGTGTATGTGTGGGTGTACCACTACTGTTTCATAGCACTGGCATATATGACTGCACACGTGGGTAAATGCCAGGTAAGACATGTGCAATGTGTCACAGGCAACATACATGCGTACAGGACAGACAGTGACGTTCTGTCATGTGTAAAGTTGACATACGTATTGTACGCTATGCAGATGTCACTAGGAGTCTACAGAAGCACTGTAACTCTGCATTGCAGGTGTAAGCAGTGTTCCAGGGAACCCCAAGCGAACATGCATGCAAACAAAGCTACAGTAAGCAGGGCTGGAAGTAGTGCATTGTACAACAAAGAAGGGGTAAAAATAACAGTAAGTAACAATGCAAATATGTTGGCACTATCAACATGTACCCAGGAATACACAGCGCAGATGCCCATGGTAGAACTGATATTATGTCATAGTTATTTGTGATTTGGATTACATTGGTACTGCACACATATCTACATGCACGAACATCCACATTGCATAGTCGTTGTGGGCAACTTGACACCATTACTGTACATGTCCACCATTGCATATCACTACTTGCATTAGCTTCCCCCCTGTGCTACCCATGTATGCGGCTATCTGTTGACAACCTTACCACCGGCATGCAATTATGTGCAGCTGTTACACTTTGGTATGTACTATGGGTGCAGATAACAATTCAGGACATTCATACAGTTACTGCAGCAGGCATGCTGGGATATACACACAGTCATAGCAGCACACTGTACTGTTACCAACATGATACTACTAATACACTTCTATGTAGTCACCCTGTGCATCAGCAACGTGTTTACCTGTTCCCGCAATGATGTTGGAGATTGCAGGAGGTGGCACAGTGTCATCATATGCACAGGGTGTGAATTAGGTATGCCTGAGTCAGCCACTGATACCACCAATTGACATGTGTGTGTATGTGTGTTGGTGAGGGGCAGCAGTACAGGGTGGGGCAGTGTTGGTGCAGTGTGTGCATGTATGTGGTTGCCCTAGGTGTTAACATTTCGCATGTGTGTATGCACACACACAGTTCCACCTCATGGCTGCCATATACAGGGGTTTGTGGACAGCCACAGACTGCACCTGGCAGGTCATACAGATCAGTGTCTGTGGGCATGGACACGGTACCTGTGCCTGGCAGGGGTGGTACGGACCATATCCAGTACTAAGCCAGACTGGGTACTGTTATCAGAAGCGGGAGTGTGTTGACTGGACACAGGTCCCTGTTGGGACTGTCCAGAGCCACGTGCATGTGGTCTCCTGGGGCGTTCCGATGACAGCACAGACCCAGCATTGCTGAGGCTGCTGCTGGCACTATGGGGGTGTGCGCGAGCCTGTTGTCGTCCGCGCCGACTGCCAGCTGCTGCTGTTGCCGGCATAGGGCCACGTCGACGCCGCAAACTCCCACCATTGCCCTGGCTCAAGGACATTTGGTTGTGGAACTGCTGTAATATGTCCCCACAACGTCTGTCTATGACATCAGTGAAATTACGGATAGCATCCGCAATGTCACGCATACTGTCTGTCATGGCTGTGCGACATGCTCTTAGCTCCCTCAGACCCTGTCTTGTGTACCTTTCCATACGTGACTGTGCCTGCATGACAGTCCGAAACATAGCTGAGGTTGACAGACCTCTTTGGGCATGTCAGCCAGAGGCAGTACGCCCACAGATGCTCCCACGAGAACCCATGGGAAACTGTCTGTGTGGTACCATCGGAGGACCCTGCCCATGGCTGCTGTGTGGGGACACATGTGCCACAGGTACCACATTACCCTGGTCTATGCCCACTGTATCCTGTCCATCACCTAGTGACAATGGTGACAAAGGATGTACTGGCAGGATGACTGTGTGCAATGATGGGGTTGACAGCTGTGTACTGTCAATTGGCTGACCAATGGCGGACCCTGACACACCTTCCTGTACCATTACACAAATATCATCATTACCAGTACCCGTGGCACAAGATTCAAGTTCCCTGCTGCAGGTCACCAGAGCAGCACCAGAACCTGTGGGAGGAAGACAGGAAACACAGTTTACAGTCTCCAGACATTGTTACCAGTGATGCACTTCTGCACACATGTACACATGCACAAATGCACACATGCACACATGGACACAGGCACACATGCACACATGGACACAGGCACACATGCAGACATGCAGACGTGGACACATGCACACAGGCACACATGCACACATGCACACAGGCACACATGCACACATGTACATATGCAGATGTGCACACGTGGACACATGCACACATGGACACAGGCACACATGGACACAGGCACACATGCAGACATGCACACGTGGACACATGCACACATGGACACATGCACACATGCACACATGCACACGTGGTCACATGCACACATGGACACATGCACACATGCACACGTGGTCACGTGTACACATGCACACATGCACACATGCACACATGCACACGTGGACACAGGCACACATGCACACATGCACACGTGGACACAGGCACACATGCACATGTGGACACAGGCACACCTGCACACATGCACACATGCACACATACACACATGGGCACAGGCACACCTGCACACATGCACACATGCACACCCCGCAGTATACAAACAGAGCACTACTGACTTACACTACTGTTACTAGCATTATCAGGACTATTATAGGTTATGTTAAACACACTCACCAGCATGGATGGCCTGCCTTGCTGTAACCCCAGAGGGACCTGCAGAAATGATGAGATTAATGTCAGTGGGCACAACTGTGCCATTGATATTGCATATGATACAGTGCAGTAGTACACCAGTTGCCTTTCACATGTCAGCTGCTGATATTGCCAGTATCACACATGCACAATTACATACTATGATGATAGATGCATACCACGGACACACCTTACACATGCATAAAGTAACAGTGTACAGAACAGTCAAGTGTACATATGGCATATTACCTGCACACTCCATGTCGTGCTGCTGTGTGGATCCAGCCTCCATCATGATGCAGGTGTACTGCTGTTGCTGTTCCGGGGCTGGAGCCACAACACTTAGGAGTAGCCCCTCCAGTCTGGTGGGGGGGTATGTGTGGCCACCCCACCTCCTGTGGCAACCTGTTGCCTGTGGATATCTGATGCACGCTGATGGACACTTCGGATTAAATCACTGCAGTGATGTCGTACCTGCTCATATGTCCTATTATGCGTGCCAATATCATTTACCCTACGGACAAGGTCTTGCCACAGTGCAGCCCTCTCCTGCTGATTCTGACTGGTGCAGGAAAACAGGATGTCATACTCCCGCACCAGGCTCTGGTGGATCTCCTCATCTTCCGCTGCAGAGTAGGTGGGATTACGCTGATGCATCATCTCCCTGGAAGAGAACACAAACAGGATATCAGCAGACTATGTCAGCAATATATGGCACACATACTATACATGATACTCGTGTAGTGATATACTACTACACCCATATGTTGCATGTCTGTATGTCGTGGTGGATACACAGGTACATGGCCAGATATCAGTGCTCAGCCAACACCTGTGCAACAATACCTGCCACATTCCACACAACATAGTAGCATGCCCCATCGGTCAGCACACACTGACAGGTCCAATGCACAACCTCACTCTGGGGGTTCATCCCAAGGTACTGTATGTGGGACGCCATCCACTAGTGTGATGTGGACACAAGTTACTTGGCCTGGATATACATATCCCACCACCACCACCAGCACAGTAGACTACTTTGATATGTATGTGATTAGACAGTTATTCACTTGTTGGGACTGAGATGGTATCCATGCAGCACACTGGGCCAGTGGAAGCCACAACCCACACTGCTGACCCCTTTGCAAATGCTTACCATGGACATGCCACAGATTGCATGGAACTTGCACACACATTTCTAACCCAGACCCTATGCAGAAAGGTTAGGCATCCTGTTCGGTGGACCCCAGACAGAGGCAGATTGTATAACAATAGCAGGAGGCTACTGCAGGACAGAGCACATTCACATTAAGGGAAAGCATCTGTGGTCAGCACTGGTACTACGCTACAGTCCGTCATAACAATGGCCACGGCCTACTCTGGGAGGGAAATGGCCACAAACACTATGGATGACCACAAGGCCTTCTTCAGTTATGTTACACATATGGACCAAATGCCTCAGATATGCTCTGTGTTAATACACACCTACTTAACATTCACCAAACACACGGATATTGGCAACAGTCTTGCAGACAGGTTCAGTGCACGTATCCCCCCTCCTTCTCCCCCACCAGTTGAAATAGTTATCACAGCTGTATGTAACCTCCCTATCATCTCACATGTCCAGGTGAGGGCCGCTCTCAGCAGAGCAGAACACACAGCATCACTGTGACCTCATGGTATCCCTGGATGTGTGCTACCTGCACTCCAAGAGGACATACAACCGCATATAACACTGATAATTTATCTTGGCTGTACTACAGGATATGTACCTGGACAGTAGCATACAGTGACAGTGGTCCCACACCACTAAGGAGGCACCTCGACTGACCCTGGGAACTACCACATCATATGCATAGGCCTGGTCTGCTAAGCTATGGAATTATGCAGTATGGGATGCATATGCAATGATATTGGGTACCTGCAGACACTTGTTCCCAGCCAGTGTGCCTTTGTGATGGGCTGATCCTACCTTTTGAACCTGGCTGACCTTTCAAAGCAGTCACTACAGCCATTGCTGAGGGCAACGCACAGACAACTGCTGCCAGGATCATGGCCTAAGACTGACTGACATGTAATGTATGGTCATCCCCTTTTGGTGGAAGTACGTACACACAACATATCACATGGACATACCTATAGATACAGACCTATGACACATTTGGAGGGTTCACAGTATGCACACTATTAACCTGCTACTTTGCATTACCTGTGTTTGTCGCAGCTGGTTGCTTTACCACTGCTTCTGATTGCTGCTGCTACTGTCACTGCTGACAGCTTAGAGTCACAGAGTCACAGTGTGTAGGTTTTTTTTTTTGTTCTCTCTCTCTCTCTCTCTCTCAGTTTGCTCTCTCCCTCTGTCTGCTTCCAGACAGTGCAATGAATGTATTGCATGTGTGGAGTGTTAGTACTGGATGCTTTTGTAGGTATCTGCATAGGTCCATGTGATGGCCTCTGCACCAATTGTAAGCCAGCATTTGCTAATTGCATACAGCCAGTTGTGTACTGATTGCAGTTCTCACTGTGATTTCAGGTCAGTGCTATAAAAGGGTATGTGGGATAGGCGTTGCCCTTTCAGATTGTAAGGGCGGGGACCATGCTGGTATGCTGTGGACACTGTTCTGTGAGTGTAAAGGTTAGTATCTCTCTCATGATTCAGGCTGTGTTGTAGATTCACATTTCTCCATTCCTCTCTCCTGTTCCCTGTAGTAAGTGCGTATGCACAATGACACCTACAACTATATATAGATATATATTTATATATATATATATATATATATATATATATATATATATATATATATATATATATGTACATATACATACATTTATATATGTACATTAACTGACATTATTACCTACAAGCTAACAACTAGCATGGCTGTTTCTGTTCACACACTACTATTATGGGAATCCAGTAGTTTTGACAGTAATTCTACATGACATACTTTGGGTACTAAACATCCTATATTCCCTTTACATTCATCCCTACTATTACATGTTATATTTATTTTAGCACAATGTTCTTGTATAAGAGTCATGGCTTAGTGGTAGGTCATACAGACTAGTGTTTCCAAGGTCCTGGGCTCAAGACTGACAGTGGGATTTTATTTTGCTTTTGAACTGAGTACAGGACCTGTCAATCAAAGTGACTAAGGCACTTTTAAGCAGTTGTAACCGGGTTAGCGCTGGTTTGCGCGGAGCTCACGCATGCGCACTGACGTTCAGCTCCGTGCACACATGCGCACACCCGCTTACAACCGCTTAACAGTGCTTACTCTGGCGCACACCCGCGCTATTTTCTTTGAAAGAAATGAAAATGGGGAGACAGGAAAGTGGTGAAAAAGGGGTCACAAAGAGGGTAAGACAGTAGGGAAACAAGTTTGGGATTTGCAGGAGGGATGTAGGTAAGGCCCATAGCTGCCCATTTCTTCATCAGCAACAGCTGTGCATATGTATGTAATTTGGTGTGACATTTGAAACCTTCCACCCCTGAGAGGGGTGTCAGGACAACAATAATACTTGTTGTACAGCCAATTGTAATTGATAGATTCCATGTCCAGCAGACATGTGTGCAGAATGGGCAGCTATGTATGGGGCGTAATTTTTTTGTGGGTACAGAGTGCCCTTTTTTTTTTTCAGGTGAGAGTGGTATGTCAGGTGAAGGAAGTCGGTACTGCTGGGGAGGTAGGTTGGGTAGGTTAACAGACAAGACAAACAAGACGCATACAGGGGCGGTGTATGACACGTGTGGGGGGGTTACACAATTGATGGGGACGGAGGTTTGGATATCCAGAGCCCATGAGCCCACAGATGGCAACAGTGGAATTGATATCCCCACCCATAGGCAGTTGCCACTGTTCCTTCACTGCCCAGGACGGGGCTGTGCTGGGGGCTGTGTAGGCTGGGCAACAGGCATGCCCGTAAGTTGTGCCACCCGTGCCTCAAGCTGGCATAGGGGCTCGAGAACAGAGTCCCGGATCTCCCTACGCACCACAGTCCGGACGCTACGGAGGGTGAGTAGTGGTTCTCCTCCAGCCACACTTGCAGAGGGGGGGTGAGCCCCATCCCCTGCAGTGCTTCCACCCACAGGTGGCACAGGGCCACCGGAGGAGGGTCCAGACTCGGCACTAGTGCCAGGTGCACTCGCCAGCTAAGGTGGGAGAGGTGGGTCCGCTGGAACCCACCTTCCCTGTCATCCTATGTTTTGCATTATGTCATGACAGTTTGGGTTAGTGACATATAATACCATTCACAATTAGTTGTAACAGCATGCATTAGTATTCCCATTAACCAAACACCCAGATATTCACACCATTGAACAGCGTGCATAACACATGCATAATTTGAACAGCAATACACAGTCCAACAACATGCAGGGTTAATTGATGGCAACAGGCCATCAGGTTTGGATGTATGAACAGGGCAGATGCATCAACGGACATGCAAATATATATGACCCAACAGGACAAACGTCCAGGGGTGTTAATTGTGATTACACATACCATTTTCACGTGGAATGTGTTATATGTGGTTATAGGGTGGGGTGAAGAAAATAATATTAACACCTTCAAATACCAATACATATGCTGTACATTTCTAATAGCTACAGATATATACACACTACTGTTCTAACTACAGTTTCCTATATGATAACTATTTCAACTTGGTGATAGGACTGTTACTGCAACATCAATATACATTTTATTGTTCTTCATACACATTCATATCTAGCTTTGTTCAGCTACATCATCCTGCTACATTTGCTTTATATAGCTGTAGACAAGTGTGGGTGTTTGGTATATCAGACAATCATCCTATCTGCATATTGCAGACTGAGAGCAACATATCCAGATTTTGGGATACACATTCCAAATGCAGCAACACTTTGAACAGATTTCGCTGTTTGGTTTTGATTCTCACATGCATTTCATTCTGTCTTGACTGCAGTATACTTTATTCAGGGGTTATTACTACTGTATTGCTGGATTCATGACACTTTCTCACACTCTCTCACTTGTTTTCATTTTACTATTCAGGATGGTACTTACTTCTAGGCTTTATTGACATGTTTTACCTGTAGTTATTACAATCCTTTCCAGCAGTCTCACTTCTGACATGTTTCAGTATTTAAACAGGGATATATTTCACACATGTGATTTCATCATCTTCTGCAGCTATACTTTTCAGCCTGCTGCAGGTTGTGTACTATTTTCTTACAGGTGGGACATTTTTATTTCAGAATTTATGTCAGACATTTTCATTTTTCTGTTTGGCTTACAGGCTGCAACACACTTTTGTAATCAAGCAATACTTGCAGACACTTGCACACTGTTACTTGCACATTTTATTCCTTAGTGACTACACTGCACTCTTTTGCTGACTGTCATACTTTTATATTTCTTTACAGTTACTGGTAGTGGATTACTGACCTGCCTGGTGGCGCAACCGCACCAGCCTATCGCCATAGGCTCTGCGGTTCGCGGAACGGACACCTGCAGCTGTAATATAAATGAAGTAATATTGGAATACACATCTCCATAATATCAGCTAGTTTAATTTCTTACATACATAATTAAATGTAACTTACTCAGTAGTGGGGCGTTGGGCATTTGCCGGGCCTCCTGGATCCAAAGGTTCAGTTGGTCCTGCTTGCGTCTTTTCAGGTCCGCATGGAGGTGACGGACCTGCTCACCAGTCCTTGGAATCCCTGTGGCACTGGTGAGATCATGAGCCAACTGGTCCCACGCCTCAGCCCTGTATGCTCCCCAGAGGACCTGGCCCTGCATGAGTTGGGCCTCATGATTGTGGACTAGGAGCCAGACCATGTACCTGGACTCCTCAATGCCCCACCTCTGTGCTCAAAAGCAACTACCCTCTCCTACTCCTGTCATTCTGCCTGCAGTTCAGTTCTACAATCGTTTATGCTGTGTATTCCCACCTATGGGGCTTATATAGTCCGTTTTTCCCGCACATATCTGTGATTGGCCATTTTGGAATTGTATCAACTTCAGTAAACCTGCATTGTCATGCTCCAGTTTGTATTCATTCCTATATATTAGCTATTATTGCATTTATAGGTACTGTTGTCATGGCTTAGTGGTTTGGTACCTTGACTATGGTGTATAGTGTCCTGGGTTCATACCTGGCCACTACTTTTTATTTTTTATGACTGTCTAGACATGCTGAGGGGTGTGTCTGTGTAAAGGCAGTTTTGATAAGGCTTGCTCAACGTTGCCCGTCGGTTAGCTTGTTTGCGTGGTGCGCAGCTCCGCGCAAACGGGGTACGCTTGTTTAAGCCTCATTTGGCTATCAGCACGCATATTACGTTCAGCTCAGTTAGGGACACATAGCTTTAGCATGTTAAACCACTGCTCAGCTATGGGCACTCATTTTGCACCAGCTAAACCACTGCTCACCTACGGGCAGATGCACTCACCCTGTTAAACTGTAGCTCAGCTATGGGCACATCTGGCATTTTTTATAGTTTTGTTACCTCACATTTCTTCAATATAAATGGGCTATTTCATTACATTTTACATAAAATGTGATTTTATGTGTACATATTTGTCAGGGACTTGTTTCTTGCTTATTTTGCTAAAAATAAAAATTGGTGTTGTGGGGGCTCGAACCATGAATGCCTGCTCTTCAACCAACATCTCTACTGCTACGCTATTGCTTCTTGGCTTACTTTGCATATTTAGTTCTTATATGCTTTCCCACTGACTGCTAACTGTGGCTGCGCTACGGCAACGCCCGCGCAAACGAGCGCACTCACGGTTAAACATCTTTACAATTTAAAAAAAAATTATGAGATGTTCATTTGTACATTTTATGTTCGTAGTCTGTGGGGGCATGTGTTGTGTTGTGTTTATTCACATTTCCATGGACTCTGTCGTGGGTGTTTACTTTGGGCACTTTTCCTCTTCTGGGGGCGTGTCCGCTTACAGGGCTCGGCCTACGGACATGCCCCCTACTGTCTTACACAGACCGTGTTAGCCTTAGGTGTGATTCAGCATGCTCTCATGAATATGCAGAGCATGCTGATATCACTCCGTTTAACTGCAGCCTACGTGTATGAGTTATAACTCTTACACGGAGGCTTCGTGAATCCTGCCCAGTGTTTCTATACTCGATCTGTATTGCTGTACTCTCTTTCTTTTTGCAAAACTAGCAGTAAAAATGTACATAACACTGAATCAAATATACTTATTTTCAAACATCACCACTTCTGTGTTGTCAGTCTTGTTTTGCTTCATTCTGTCAACAAATTTGTAGAAAAGCCACCAGTTATCTGCTTACTGTCTGGGTATAACAAAGGAAATCTTACCCTTCTATCATTTTCAGTAACACAGTCTCTTGCTGCTAAGACTTTTAGCAACAAGGCTGCATCCCCATTTAAAAAGATCATGTCATCACCCATATCAACTGCCTCTCCCTCCATTCTTTTTAAACTATAATTCATACTTTTCTCATTATATCTGGAACGTTCCTATGACCTGAGTGCTTTATTTATCTCCCTGGCTTTTCTAACTAATACTTCATCACTCCTGAGTGTTTCGCATTTTCATCTGCCTTTATTTAGCTGCCATATCCCTTTATCCTGGAAGGTCTCTAGTCTCATATAACATCTCATTGAATCATATTACCCTGGTACTTTTCATTCTTCCTTCTTCAGCACTACTCCCACATTCTTGGCTTTAACCTGTTAATAACCACTTCATTATTTATTTATTTTAACTCCCATACAACTAATTTTCATAATCCCCCTTAACTCTACCAGAATTCCTTTTGTCTACCATTTCTCCCTCATTTGACTTCACATTTGGTTTCTTCAGTTGTCATGTAACTCTGCCATCTCTTCCCCTCACTTTGCTTGCATCCCTCCCTGTGCCCCTGGTCCCCTTATTTATTTTCCCTGTATTGTTTATAATATCCAGTAAGTGTTGACCTCACTGATGATTTTTTGCAATCTTACCAATGTAATACCACTTCCTTTTAACTAAGTTTTTTTGTATTACTAGTTTAGCTACCTTTCCTGTTGATTCCATTTCAATTAACACCACTTTCACCCCATTGACCTTCTCCCAATTCAAGCGTCACTGGTGCATGATCTAAGACCTTTTATTCCATAAATATTGTGCTTCCTATCCTCCTGTTGCTTACAAATGACCAGTTAGTCTATCAACCTATTTAGTGTCATTATTTCAAAATGTGTTCTCCTTCACCTAATTCCTTTCCTTCCATGCATGTCTACATTCACCTTCTCCAATATGTCTTTTAAACTCCTCCTGCATTCTTATATGAGGCTTCTTCTTCCCAAATAGTGGACAAAGTGTAACATTATACTCCTAAAATCACAATAATATAAAGACCTTGGCGTAAGGAGCTTTTTACAAATGTACACAATTTGAAACCGTGGCCTTTTTATTGTTATTTAAAGATTATAACCACCTCAAAAAAATTTTCACTTCTGTAACTCCCTTTATCTTCTCCCTCTAGCCATATCTAGTTTATAAAACCTCTTCCATGTTCATTAGAGACAAATATCTTGCTTATTAGCCAACACTTTCTTTATATTTCCCCTTCTATGTTATTTATCTTCAGTCCAAGCTTTTCATCACCCCCTTTTGTAAAGGCAACTGCCACCCCTTTCCTTATGACACCTCTGACATGATCTCCTTCTGCCCTTAGGATACACTTTGACTCTTAGTGATCGATGTCCACATCAATGAACATATGTAAATGAAAACTGCTGCTCCTTACAGTTTGTGTCTTCCTGAATTCTGATGTATGTCTCAGTGCTGTTACCTCAGAGACATAGTAATCATAGATTTTGCCCATTTAAAGCAAATGGTGTGAGAGATGTAGACCCACCCCCATCCCCTTCATGGGTTAATGAGAGGAACCTCCAATTAAAAAAAAATTAGAAATTGTTTTTCTCCCCATTTTATATTTTTATTTTATTCCAAAATGTTATTTTTAGTGAGCATTGTGTTCATTTACCCACTTTGTCTAAAACTTACCCTACATCTAGGGGAGGGATGTATACTAATAGGTGAAGGCAGAAAATATGCCTCCAGAAAACAGTTTTGTCTAATTTAATACCAAAAAGAACAAAGTTGATATTCAGTGTCTGATCACTACATTTGTTTCATTTACAGAGACAGGAAATTAATTTTGCAATGGAATGCCTAACTTAATATCCAGTTGAAATGGTACCACTGGTTCATTGTGTTAAATTCTACAGCAATTCTGGCACAGTTTGTTGCTGAATAAGTTATGAGAAGTGAACTCTCACAGCATTGCTGCTAATCAGTAGTGACAGACAATAACACCTGCAAGTTCATCCTGCAGGCCTCAAACAGAAGTAACCTCTGTGTGCTCTACAGAAAGTTACACTCACTCCCTCTTCCTTGGTGAATTAATTCAACTCTAATGATGCAGACCTATGAACATATGCATCAAGAAGTCTGCCTCCCATTGTTTCTAAACAGGAAAAGAAGATGAAGCACCATCTCCCTTCCCTTTTACACACACACACACACACACACACGCACACGCACGCACGCACACACACACACACACACACACACACACACACACACACACACACACACACACACACACACACACCTCACATCTTAGAAATATCAAAACAAAAGCTAGAAATGAGGGAAACTGCCTTGTCAATCATAATCTCCCAGTTCCTGAAAACCCATGTCACCTATGGAAGTCATCACCTTTGATCTTCTTCAGTTTAATCTAGGTCTAGGCCAATGGCTGTTTGGGATAAGGCTAGTTTAGAAATGCAGGTGAAGGTGTGTTGTATAAATATGCACAACCTGACTTGTACTTTGAATACATAAATACTGTACAACTGTTAGTACTTATATCCTGTAAATATTCCATTGCATTCATTTTCTTTCTACAGCTGAGGTCTTCAGTAGACCCTCTAAGGGTCAGCACAGTTTTCGAAGTAAATAAATTCACACTGTCTCCATAAGCAAACTCTGCTCTAACTTTATTTGCAGATACTGTATGAGCATATGAAAGATTACCACAGTAAAGTAACTATCTGCAGTTGTTGTCAGGGTGGTGAGTTCTACTGTAACATTCGTCAGTATATTAGCACTGACGTGTCTATATGAAAAAGGTACAGAAAAATAATATGCCACCACTTACGCTATCAATTTCATCATTTTGAACTAATATGCAACTATCTTTTGACTTGAGGCTTTGTTTGTTAATACATTGCTGGTCACTTTTCCAGCAAAACTGCCATTAAGATTATTAAGCAAAGTCTGTCCAAAATGAGGTTTTTGAAAAGTTTAAGGTCACTTGGAAGCTGTCCTTGAACATTATGTCCTGCTCTTATATGCATTAATGATTTTCTTAGTTTTACTTAACACTCTTAACCAATCAGTATAAGGGAGCAGCTCTGCTATTTTCCCGTGCCACGATCCTTCTTGCTCAACCCAATCACCCCTGCAAAAAAAAAAAAAAAGATGGCAGCTCATTACATTTTGAATTACTCTAACATTATGAATAGATGTCTTAATAGTCACACATAATTAATTACTATCCTCATTACAGACAAGCAGCACAATCAAAATATAACTCTGTGTCTGTGACACTATATAAATGTTAGTGTGGTTTCCCTTTAGCATCTCTTCCCTTTTGGGATCAATGACTTGTTATGGCCAAAATGAGCATACAAGACAGCAGTACCCCTAAAAACTTAGAAATGAACAGGGGCCTCAGGTACTAGCACTCCTTTAAAAATAGGATTCATAGATGGTAATTTTTTAAGAAAAAAGTAAAAAAAACATATTCTGTCAATATTAAAGTGTGTCTGTCTGTCTGTCTGTCAACAGAAACTCATTTCTGAAAGAACAGGCAGTTCTACCTCCAGTGGTCATGGAAAGCATCTGGTGATGTAAATAAATTCTGTTGTATTTGGCCGCAGTCCTTTTTTCTAAAAGTGGTGTTTAGGAATTTCAGAAATATTCAGCCTGTAAATAATCTTCAGATGGTGATCTAGCTGTTTAGCATGAATCTCTCACTTTGCATTTGGCATCAGACAGAACTAGCACTGGAGAATTCAGGCTGGATGTAAAAGAAATTCTGTTGTGCTTTACAAAACGTCAGCATCGTTGTCTTTCCATATGGTGGCTGCAAACACAAGGCACATCATTAGAACTTCCTATACAAATATTGCTTTAAGAAAGTAATTTAAATAGTTACACATTCCATTAAAAGAAGCACTATTAGACATTAGGGGCCATTTGAGTGAACTGTAAAGTAATAATCTAGCTGCTGTTTCTGGATATATCCAACTCTTTCTTCACTGGAATGGAGAATACTCTGCAGAAAGTTTGAGTAATACATATTAGATGGTGGTAGGCAACCTTCAAAGGCTTATATGAGTTCACATTTTTGTAATATTTTCTTTACACTAAGAGCTCTGACTGGTTGCTGTTATTCAAGTTGCTGTAGGGATTTCTTGACTGGTAGTCGTGTATGGCAGCTTCTTATGTTTGCACAGAATAGCAACAAATACCTGAATGTTTTCCCCCTGGCACTATTTGTGGTTCGCCACTATGAGCACATATAAATCACAATCAACCAATAGTCTTGCTGAAGCCTGTTGTCTTAAACACTTTGTCAATTAAATGACTGCTGACACAAATGAATGGTAGGCTGAGGATGAAATTTATTTTTGTTTATTTTTTTTTTTTTGTTAAGCAGGAAAATGAGCTGGTGGAAAAACATAATTTCCATTTGTTAGTTTGAAAATCAGGTAAAAGAGCAGGTCTACAAAATGTTATTTGTTACTATGAAAAGCAGGTAAAACAGCTGATGTGAAGAGCCTTTCTGGACAAGACACAAGGTGGAGGTGAATAAAACACTTCATACATATAACATATATGTTTCCATGATGGATGTGACTTACAGACCCACAGTTATAGAGGACACAACAGCAAAATATACAATGTTAGCATGATTACAACAAAGTAGACTTATAGTTACTTCCTTAAAGATGACATAATATTAGAGAATATGTTGATAATTTGATTATAGCAGTATTCAAAAACATAATCAATCAACCCTAGAAAGGAGAAGTAATGTGACACTGACATAGATTTAAAGACACTGGACAGTGATACAGAGATACAGTTTTTTTTCTGATTCATGTAACCAATGAGCATATCTGGCTAGGAGATATAAAATGTCTCAAAATGGAATCAGCCTTCCTAATGTTTTGCTTCATAAATGAGGGTCAAATTAAATGACTGACACATCAGAACTACAGGTATCCACAAGGCCGATCATGTGAAGTCTTAGTACAAAATGTATTTTCCAAACGTGGAGCTGACAATAGTCTTGATATCTGACATTATTTTACACTGTCAGCTCCAGCTGTGCATTCATGTTTTGATGTTTATTAAGCGGGAAAACTAGGGAAAGAGAAGACAGATGTCAAAATGTGTGTGTGTGTGTGTGTGTGTGTGTGTGTGTGTGTGTGTGTGTGTGTGTGTGTGTGTGTGTGTGTGTTATTCTGCCCCTTTAAACCTACTACTATCTAAACCAAAGCTATTTTAGAATACTTAAATAAATGCCCCCCTTGTGTTCAGGCCCCAAGGTATAGTGAAGGAGACCCACAGTTCAAGTTCTGATTTTAGTGATCCCTGAAAGTTAGCAAGGATGGGACTATAAAGAAGTGTGGGTAGGAGATAAGTAGTGGCAAATGTTAGCTTTAGTTGCATTGTTGAGAAAGTTTCTGGCTCTATAAAACAGCCCTACTTTGAGTTTCTCTTATGCAATTTTGTATCTGCAGGTCAAATTTAAGATTATCATCCACTATCATCCCTAATAATTTGCAATGAGAAGTGACTTCAATGGTTGTATTATCAAGTGAGAGGACTTTAAATTTTGTTTTTTCATGGGAGAGGGATTTGGGGAAAAAGTTAGTTATTTGTCTTTTAGGGTTGACCATGAGCTGTGGGTTATAAAGCTATGTTTCAGCTGCAGCTAAAGTTTTCTGAGTAATTTTTTGGAGGTGTGCAATGTTATTAGATGTGCAAATAAGTGTGGATTCATCTGCTTACTGTATTAGGGAGGCCTGTAATGTGGATGTGTGAAGGGTGTTGGTGAGAATATTAAAGAGGAAGGGACCAAGAATAGAGCCTTGAAGCACACCGGTGGTGACTATGATGTATGGAGAGAGTGTGGAGTGCCATTTTATTGACTGATACCTATTGGATAGGCATTTTTTAACCATTGAAGGGTGGGCTGACACAGACCTAATGAGGTCATCTGAAACTGAAGTCTGCTGTGACAAACTGTGTCAAAAGCTTTAGACAAGTCTAGAAAAGAGGTAGAAACTAATTTGCCATTATCTGTCATATTATTGTCGGTATCTGTATAGGTTGGAAGTGCAGTGTTAGTACTATGAGAAGGAGTTCTTCCTGAAAGAGATAGGTTAGCAATTGTTTTTGAATACATTTTTCAAGTATTTTGGAGAGGGGGAATAAGATTGTCATAGGTCTAAAGGTAGTAATGCCTATTGAATTTCCTCCTTTATAGACAGGGATAATGTGTGACATTTTCCAGAGAGAGGGAGAATATGGGATTCTTGGATTGACTTATTTATAATAATTGAGACAGGGTAGACAATGCTATCAGCTATTATGTTAAGGTATTCACATGGAAGGTCATCACCTGAAGTAGAGCATGGGCTGACTCTGTTTAAGAGTAATTTTATATAGGATGTGGGCACACGTTTGAATGTGAAAGTGGATGTAGTGATACATGGCTGCTGGGCAGGGTTAAGATTAAATGATTGGGAATCCTTGGTTAAAGATGCTATACTATCTATGAAATAAGAGTTGAATTATACTGCACTTTTGAGTGATGAGTTACTGGGAGAGGGGTTATGGTTAAATGTATGGCCAGAATATAAGATTTCTTTACTGGCTGTCCTGATTTTTTTAGCGTTGTGTTTACTATTAGTCTGAAAGTTATTTTAGTATAGTTTTTTGCCTTCGTTAATTTGGGTTTTAGTACCATTGCGAAGCATTCTGGAGTTTTTGACATATTGTGGTATTTTATATTTTTGCCATTCTTTCCATGCTTTTCCTCCATACTGTATTAGCATTCTACTCTTTCACCAAATAATTCATCAACTTTGTTAAGATTCACATATAATTTTAGGAAAGTTGAGATCAATTATTTGAACACTACTATCAGTTATGGTGAAAGAGGGTTCTGTTCCAGTATTTACAAGAAACCTACGTTTAGTAATGCATATTTACATTACAGCAGTTGCCACCCTATTACATGTAAGACAAGTCTAATTAAAGGATAGTGTATTCAGGTGGCTGGTATGGTCACTTCAAAGGAATTATTACTATGTGAGATGGAAGGAAATTGATTAATATGTTTATAGATAGAGGTTATCCTAGGAAACTAGTAACTGACATTGCTGAGGAAATTGTAAATAGTGGGGGTAACTAATACAACCTGTTTTGGGGGCAAGTTTAGAGGATTCACCAAAGTTACATAAAGATGGTTCTGTCTAGTCCAATAGATTCAAAAGAGCAATGGTAATTTAATATCTTACAGCCTCTGCCCTTATCAGTGTTGGAGATGAACCACATTTTATATATAAAATGAACCACAACATGAAAAATCTATTAGAAAGAGATTTGGGGCATATTGTTAATAAAAATTTAAAGGAAACAATGCAATGTGGGAGGTGTAGATATTGTTCTGGTATCTTTGTGGAAGAGTTCATGAGTTTAGGTATTAGTAATGGTTGCACATGTTGCAAAATGTAAAACATGTACTAGTTTTTATACAGGAAAGTCTGAAAGGCATTTAAGGAGAAAACTTTATGATCACAAACTTGACATTAAAAATAAATATACCACAAATGCCTTACATAAGCACTTAGAGGTATGTAAGGATTTTAAGAGTTTTAAATTTGCTATAATTGACAAAACTGATGTGAGCCTAGAGGGGTGGTTGTTGGAAGACTAGACTTTAATGCAAAGAATTGCATTGGCAATTAAAGCTTAATGCAACAGCCCCCCTCAGGCTTAAATGAAAATGTGTCTGCATTACAAGTTTTGAAATTAAGAGCAGCAAAGCTTTGATTAAATGGACACAAATAAACAAAAAAGCAATTGCTAATATAGGTTGCAGCGGACATTTTAAGTATTCATATATGCATTTATACTTATATATATTATTCATATGATCTAAATAAAAATTATGTACTCACCATAACATTCCATCTGTGCTGTCCATTTTCATTCTTCCTCAATGAATGGGTTCTGATCTGACCCTCAGATCTGACTCGGCCAATTTCCTTAGATTCTAGGATCCAACTCTCGTGCTCCTCCCTTACCCAAAATGCCCCTGATCACTGAATTACCTCCGATTGAGTTTGCTGCTATTACGCAATATTTCAGAAAACATGTTCTTACTGAAAAAGGTGAAGACAGAACAATGATAGTTGAAAGATCAGGAGCTCAAAAAGGAACAATGGTTTCTAATAATAATTCTATTAGGTCACTGTCAAAGACACAGATAGGGAGAAGGTGGGAGGGGAGTTGAGGAAGAATGAAAATGGGCAACACAGACGGAACATTATGATGAGTACATAACTTTTATATCTGATGTCATTTTCATTCATTCCTCTACAAATGGGACAGAGTCCCCAACTACAATTATCTTGGATGGTCCTCATGGAATAATATTTCAGAGCACCACAGAACTGAATAATGCTCTGCTTCTAGAAATGATGTCCAATTTGTAATGAGAAACAAAGGCAGGAGCATTAGACCAAGTGGCAGCTGCACAAATATCATCAATGGAAGCTCTAGCCCAAAAAGCAACTGATGTAGCCATTGACCTTGTTGAATGTGCCTACAGCTTTTTTGGTAAGGTTAGGCCTTTCAAGAAATAAACACAAGGAATGAAATCTGTTATCCATTTAGCTAAAGTAATCTCTGAAACAGTTTTTCCCATCTTGCTGTTAGAAAAGGAAACAAACAACTGATCTCCTGATCTGTTTTACTAAACTCCTTAGTTCTATGTAGGTAAAAATAAAGTTGTATATATCCATCTAGTAGATGAAGGGTATATTCTCCTTTATTCCCAAATTTTAAAAAGAAAGATGGAAGTTTAATGACCTGGTTGATGTTTGAGTCAGATGCCTCTTTAGGTAGAAAGGAAGGATTAGTGTGCATGGTAACACTATCCTTGTGAAAAATCGGATACAATGGTTCAGAAGAGAGTGCTTGGAGTTCTGAAATTCATCTAGCTGAAGTAATTGTCATCAAAAAGTCAGTTTTCCAAGATAAAAACTTAAGATCTACTTTGGCTGAGGATTCAAATGGAGGATGTACTAAAGACTTTACTACCAAAGTCAGATCTCAAGGTCGAGTGTAATCTCAAACTAGAGGTCTAAGCAAAAATGTACCTTTTAGGAAGGCCTTGCACAGCTTAGTTGAAGCTAAAGGAGAAGCTTTATCGCCAATGTGATAGTAGGAGATGGCTGCTAATTGTACTTTAACGGTAGAGAAACTTGCCACAGTATGAAAAATAGAAGCAAGGAAATCTAAAATTTTTAGAATTGGAGCAGTAAAGGGATCTAAGTCTCTCTGATGCACCCACAAAGAAAATCTTTTCCATTTACTCTTATAAATCTTTTTAGTTGAAGGCTTGTGGGATGAAAAAAGAATTTAGTGAACTATGAACGAAAGCCTGGAATGTCTAGCCATCACTGGAATTAGGGAAACCATGTGGTCAACTTGAGGCCTGCAATGTGCAAATGAATCATCCCTGATGGGTGACAGAAGATCTAGACTGGGATCCAGTGTCCATGGAGGACAAGCTAGGTGAGATCATAGAAAGGGGAACTACACTTGCCAAGGCCAGAAGGGGGCAATGAGGATTACTTTGCTCTTCAACTGACTGGCTTTCTGAAGAAACTTGAGTATTAGGAATAGAGGAGGACCAGGTAGGGCCAAACTTGCCTCCTCCCTGAGGAGAATTAGGGCAAACAAGCTTCTGCATTTGTTGTTGAGGGGAGAGGCAAACAGATCTCAGCACAGTTGACCCCATTTGTGGAAAATCACCTTTGCCACTGATTGATTTATAGACCATTCGTGAGGAGTCAGGATGGTCCTGCTGAGCTGTCTGCTAATATGTTGGATTTCCCGGGTATGTGCATCACTACTAGAAAGTGCTTGTAGATGATCACCCATTGCCAAACTCTCATTGCTTTTCAGCATGGGGGTAAGATCTGGATCCCCCCTGTTTGTTGATGTACTGGACTACTGACATGTTGTCCATCTGAATTGCAATATTCCCCAGTGGAAGAGAGCTTTGGAGGGCCTGCAATGCTAAAAGTACTGCTCTCCTCTCTAGAACATTTGAATGCAGTTTGGTCTCATCTTGGGACCATGTGCCTTGAACTATCTGTCCCAAGTAATGACCTACCCAGCCTAACTATGAGGCATCTGTGGTTGATGTGTTTTTTTTGGGGAGGAAGGACAAAAGAGCTGCTTTGATGAATCTCTTCAGAGTGCATCCACCACAGTAGAGATTTTCTGCAAACCTGAGATAATTTTTTAGGATTTCAAAGAGATCGTTAGATTGTTGATAAAAAAACCATTGCACTGCTATAGTCCATTTTAGAATTATCATATGAAGATGAGCAGTGAAAAGAAAAGTTATTGCAGCAGCCCTTGACCCTAGGGCTTTGAATATCAATCTCACCAGGGGTGAGGGATGACACAGAATTTGACTGACATGTGATTTCAGAGTAAGAATTCTGTTTTAAGCCAGGAAAACTAAGCAACTGAATGTGTCTAGACAAACCCCTATAAACTCCAAGTCTTGAAGTGGTTGAGGTTGGGACTTTACCAGATTTTACTGTAATTCCCAGAGATTGAGATGAAAGTAGAAGGTAATCTCTGGCCTGAGTTGGTTGGTGCAGTTAGCAGCCAGTAGCTTAATATGTAAACACTCTGAATCCACACAGCCTTGGGTGAGCTGCTACCACTGCCATGCATTTGGTGAACACCCTGGGTGATGTGGTGAGACCAAATTGCAGGGCTCTGAACTGGTAATGACTGGCTCCCAGCTGGAAGCATAGATATCTTCCGGGCATCTGCTCATTTTTAAATGATTGTATGTATTCCTGAAAATCTAGAGCACATCCAGTTGCCTTCTGAGGGAGAGGCAGAAAGGACAGAGCCATGACCATCAAGAACTTGGAATTCTTCACAAACTGGTTCAAATAACTGAGATCCAAAATGGGTCTCATGTACCCTGTTTTCTTTGACACTAAAAAGAACCTTGAGTAAATTCTGGATCCTCTTTGGTCTGGGAGACCTCTTGGTTGACTCTTTTCTCCAGCAGAGTTTGAATTTTTAGAGCTGCTTGTTCCCGCTGATTGGGTGGAACATCAGAAAAAAAGTTGTCTCTTCTGTGAAGGAACTTGGGAAAAGGAAAAGAAGTATCCTCTGGATATGATCCTTTGTACCCAAAAATCTTGTGTGATGGCTGCCCAGGTTTTTGGGTGCAAGGATAAGTGCCCCCAACTGCCTCCAAAGAGGGACAGTCAGGTAACCTTTCAAAAGTGCTGAACTTGATTCTGCGGACCCCCTCTGCCAAGAGGGTATCATCTTCCATTATAGTTATTTCCCCTTTGTCTCTGGGGGAAAAATCTCCATGTGATTACAGGAAGGACGCCTGGGATTTTCTGAACTACGCTTTCCTACCACCGTGTTGATTCCTGGAGAAGGTTCTTTGTGGGGTAGAAAAATGGATTCCCATGGCAGAAAGGGTCTTTCCATCCTTCTCACTGTGGGAAAGTATCTCTTTCACTGTTGGTCCAAAGAGGGAAGATCCATCAAAGGGAGCATTGATGAATGACACTTTAAAGGAGTCGGCGAAATCACACGACTGCATCCAGGCATGTCTCCTAATGGCTATGACTGAACTGGCTGCCTGTGAGGAACTTTCAGTTGCATGTGAGAATAACATCATGGAGCCATTAGTAATGGATTTCAAGAAGGCTAGTCTTGATAAAAAAAATTTCTGCTCCTCTAAAGACATAGATCCTGTAGGAAAGTTGGAGAGTTCCTTGATTAAGTCCTTCTTTAACCTCGTGAAATGCACCAAATAATTCAGCGACTATAAAGTGAAGGTCCTTGATACATACACTCTCTTCCTAAACCTGTCCAGTGCCCTAAACTCCCTGTAAGGGGGAGTGGACAGAGGAACTCTGTTCAGCCAAATCCTTTTTAGTAGCTCCTACAATGACAATGTCATCTACTGTAACACCTTTTGTCCAATGTAACCTGTCCTCCAGGGCACTAAGAATCTTGTCTGGGTGCTCAGGGATCAGTTCTATGGAGTCCATTTCCTTCCATGGTCTGTGGGAGACCAGGTATATCAGCTAATTCACCGATGGGGTAACTCAAGATGTAAATGGTCCAGACCTGAAGGTTGCCAAGAACACTGATTCTTCCTGGGAAGGGGGTGGGGGAGACCAACCACTTTTTTTGGCAAAGGATCTCAGGGCTAGCCACCCAGCGGTGTAAACCTTGGCTTGAGATGGTTGTCACTGTTGAAGTGACATCCCAGCCCCTCGTGCAAAATGGGAAAAAGGGGTTGAGGATGGATGGATGGCAGGATGGATGGCAGGATGGATGGATGGATGGATGGATGGATGGATGGATGGATGGATGGATGGATGAATCTCTAAGATGTCCCAGAAGCAGACATCCTCAGTTGGAGATCGAGGAGACAATTTCCCTTCCTCAAAATCAGTGTGTGCTGTGAGGGATTCCTGTGTGGAATCCATGTTCTTACTTTTGCATGATCTCTTCTGAGGGACCTCCTCAGTGGGGTGTTCTGGGAAAGGGTCATAAGAGACGGGGCATTCCCTAATGGAAACTACTTGGAAACTCATCTGAGTTGGCTGTCTCTGAGGCATAGGGTGAGAGAATTCAGACAAAAGATCCAAAAGAGGTTGATGGCATGGATTCAAAGAAGGAGTCGTCAAAGTCCTAGTAGGTAAAGACAATACCCTCTCCACCAGCTTGAAAGTCGAAGGTCTAGGAGACACCAAAGGCAATCCTACTGGAGCCAAGATTCTTTGATCAGACAGTCTCCATGGCCCCTAGTCCCTTGGATCTGAAGGGGGAGCTGGAGCTGAGCTGTCTAGCGCCAAAGCTCCAAGAGGAAGTGACAGCTCCAAAAACTTTGAGTCAAGGTCAACCCCTCAGATCTGGTGCTGATGCTTTAGATCTGACAGCCATTATGCTCCAACAGGTCAGAGCTGATCAGGTCAGGGAACTTGTCAGAATCAAGAATGCTAGGACCATCAGATCTGACAGTTCAACTCTCAGGACCTTCGGATCTGAGGACTCTGAAACCGTAGGTCAGATTGGAGAAGAAGCATGTACAGGCTGGAAAATAGATTTAAGGCTAATGGATCTGGCAGAAGATGGAGAAGGCAGAACATCCATTTGGATCTGTGTTCTGATGAACTCTCTCATCATCCTATCCACTTCCAACTCAGAAAGACTCTAGGAGGACCTAATAGAAGAGGAAGTTGATGGTGGTCTTGAAGACTTTTTTGAGGTCTCTTGGAGGAATGGATACTTCAAACTAGGAGATACCTGCTCCGGGGAAAATCTCAGAGAGTGGAGCTGAGGAGAATTTCTACCTACAGGTATTGGGTCTGAAGCTTTTGCATTCAAGGTCTTGGGTACCTTTGCAGGAGGCTGTGAAGAAAGTACTGAGTGAGGTGACTTGGATGAAGAGCATTTCCTATGTTTATTACCCTCTTTAGATTTTTGAGAGGGGGTCTGAAGCCCTGATGACATACCAGTAGAAGGAGCCAAAGCTGGAAGAAGTCATCTGAGGATTAATTTATTCCTATGTTCACTTAATGCCCTGACAATAAAGGCTGTACAAATAGAGCAGGAGGTGTGCAGATATGCTGGTCCCAAAAAGTACATGCACTCCCTGTGGGCATCAGAGTTTGGGATATTATGCTTACAGGAAGGGCACTTTTTAAATCCAGTAAGCTTATCAGCCATACTGGAAACACAAAAGATTGGAGAGACCAGCAACCACAATAATAATAATAATAATAATTAAGATAATTCAAAGTTTTTTTAAAGAAGGGCTACCAACTACAGTCACTAAGGAATACCTCAAAAGAGGCAGAAAAGAAGGCAAAAGTCTACCAGTTATGGTAGTCGGAAAATACCTCAAAACAGGTAGAAAAGGAAGGGTTATAAAGTTTAAAAATTTACCCTATGATAGAAAAAGAATTAAAAAGGAAAGTAAGGGAAATAGTACACAGTATAAATAACAAAGATAATAAATAATTCAAAGTTTTAAAGCTAAACTCACAACACAATATTTCTCCAAGTTTGAGAAGTCACAATTCTGTTCAATTTTGAAGAGCAGCAAATCATATCTGAGGTAATTCAGTGATTAGGGGCACTATGGATAAGGGAAGACCTCAAGAGGTGTATCATAGAATCTAAAGGAAGTAACCAAGTCAGATGTGAGGTTCGGATCCAAATCCATTCCTTGAGGATTGAATGAAAATGACAGCATCGGATCTGTTTAGATGTTGTTTTTTTAATGTTTTTTCATTTTTATTTACATTGATGGATTTAGATGTTGGGTTTAATGAGATTTATTTAATGTGATTCAATGCATTTTAATGAGCATTCAATTTGCATAATACATTATAGATATACTTAAGATTGATTGATTGGCTACAGTTTGGTTTTTCATGAACTCATATGTCACACTCTGTGTTCCACTTTATATATCATACTTTACAGTCTATATTGGATAGTGCATATCCTTATATTTGTCACATTTTTAAAGTTAATATGAGCTTGTAAACTTAAATAATTAATTATTCATGAAGGAGTCTATATTAACAGAAGAGAAATGGTTGTAAAAAGTTCTGAATAAGTCTTAAACTTGGCAAGATGAAACCGTTATATTTACTTATTGTTGTTAAATGTTTTGTGTTTAAAAAACCTTTGACAGTATGCAAGAGCCCTACATTTTTGGTTTGCAGACTCTCCAGCATACATTTGGTTATGCCAGAATCCTTACTTTAGTGTGTGTGTGTGTGTGTGTGTGTGTGTGTGTGTGTGTGTGTGTGTGTGTGTGTGTGTGTGTGTGTGTGCAGCGCAGCGTGTGCGTGTGTGTGTGTGTGTGTGTGTGTTAGCACCCTTATGCTTCAATCTGTGTATATAACTCTACAGTTATATCCCTCATGAAATTTTTGATTTTCTGGTTAAATACTGAGGATTTCAGACAAATCAAAATGCTCAGCATTAGAATTTCATATGTCTTATAGTTCAGAAGCTATATGTTGATTCAAACCCATTGTTCTATTAACTTTTTAAGTGAATTAGAGTAATACTTAAAAATTGCCTCCAGTTTTGTTCCCTCATTATGTTTTACTGTGTCCAAAATTCTTCCACAAAGCTGAGAAGCATGCAAGGAACAATACTTCTCAACTGTACCTGATTTTGCAGGACATTTCTGACTTTTGTCTAATATGTTTTTCCCCTCCTGATTATATGGTAAATCTCTGAGGATTACAGACATTCAAAACTCAAGGGAGGTGTCCAACCCATCACTATAGGTCCACATCGGGGAGCGAGTAGTATATGGCATCAGTGCTGCTGGCAAGTCAGAATTGCACAACACAGGCAACTACTTTCTCCCCTAGCTAAAATCATGGAGAAATGTATCCATAAATAACTTCTTCACCATTTAATCGAAAACAATTTACTTTCCAACTGTCAACATGGTTTCAGACCCTCACACAGCACTACCACTGCCCTCCTGTGCTTTACTGACTACATTAACAAACAACAAAACCTGTATAATCTTTCTTCTGCTCTATTTATTGACCTGTCTAAAGCATTCCACATGGTAAACCACCAGATTCTCATAAACATCCTAAAATCTCTGTCATTATACCCACTTTCCATAAAATGGTTCCAATTCTACCTTGGCAAACGTCAACAACCAGTACTTTGGCATAATACTTTATCCTCCCATTTACCCATTACCTTAGATGTCCCTCAGGGTTCCATACTTGGACCCCTTCTTTTCTCCATATTTATTAATGACCTTCATCTAGCTATCCCACAAGCCATGTGTATACAATATGCTGATGACTCCACACTATTATGTTCAGCTATATCCTCCCATGACCTTCATGCTCTCACCCAAAAAGTATTTAACATAGTTGAACAATGGATCACTCAGCATTGCCTTCTTTTGAACCCAAAGAAAACCAAACTCCTCCTCTTCGCTCCTACTCTGAAGTCCTCTCCTCTTCAATTCTCAGTGACATCTACCAATGGTACTATAATATCTTCTGACTATACCACCAAACTACTAGGTGTCACCATCGACATTAATCTGAACTTCGACATCCACATCAATAATACCATAAAGACTGTCAATAAAAAAATTGGCAGTCTCTATAGGGTTAAACCATTCCTTTCCCCTACTCATAAAACTACTATCGCCCACACCCATTTGATCTCTACACTCCTTTATGCCTCTCCCATCTTTACTAATCTCTCCAATAATAACCTCAGCAAATTGGAAATGACCTATAATAACATTGCACGATTTGCTACAGGCAACCCATTCCGCACCCATCATTGCATAAACTTAAAACAGCTAGGATGGTTAGAACTACAACAACAAATTACATTTCACCAACTAACCATTGCCCACAACATCCTATACAAACCTTCTAATACTCCAAGCTTATCTACCCTCATCACCGCCTATAAAAACGGAAAGTCCTTACAATCATCTCACAAACTTCTTATCCACACCTCAAAACCTTATAACAGAGCTGGGGATTCTCTCTTCTCTAATACAGTAGGTAAATCCTGGACTCTTCTCCCTAATGACATCACCTCACTCACCTCTCTATCTCTATTTAAAAACAGGATTAAACTTCTCCTCAAAACATACTGGCTATGCCCCTGCTCCAGACCAGACTAGTCCTCTACCTCTACTAACTTGACTTACCTATCCACTGCTTATACTACATTTTTCCCACCTTATTATATTTTTCTGATCTACCTTTTTTCACTATGTCTATTCCTCTTTATATATCTTTTCTTAAGCAAATCCTTTGCTACAATACTACACATCAAACTCCCTTTTTTTCACTTCTGACTTAACCTATACTATGTCACCATACTTAAAAATAGCACTATATTATACTGCAGGTCCTCAGTGTTAGATCCTGCTTAACCTTTCTGCTGTAATTCACATGTTGCAATTATTGATGATTTTCTTTTTTTTCTTTTTACTATGATTATTTCCTTTTATCTACCTCTGACTTAACCTGCATTGTTATCTAAGTTCTTTCAATTTGCACTGTTTGTGACTTTTTTACCTCAGTGTTACATCCTGTTACAACCTCTATGCTGAAATACACGTTACCATCGTTGATGTATTTTTTTTCATACCAGGAAAATTGCTATTTTTACTAGAATATTAGATTGTATTTCTTATTTTTTATTTGTTTGTACTTGTATTATTGTATTGGACCATGTCTTGGAGCTTATCTCCCCGGGCCTCTACTGAAAATGGACATGTATCCAGCTAGACTATCCCGGTCAACAAATGTAAAATAAATAAATAAATGCAACTAATAAGATCAAGAAAGCATTCAGTACAGTGGTAGAGAGATTGGCCACTTGGGGAGGATCACCTCTCACTGCAAACCTAAATGACAAGAAGGAGTTCATAGCATCTTTACATGGAGTTGATATAGGCAAAAGTATCATAGATGTGGGAGTGGGCACAGGGTAAAGGACTGGCCAACCCCTGTGTCCCAGAGGGAGATGCACCAGGATAGTAATCATTCTGAATGTGTATAGAACAGAGTGTAGGAAGGCCACATATACCACTGAATAAATTTCTCACAGTTAGGGAATGTGTGAAGTAACACAGGCATGACAGCAGAGACATGTGTATGCACTATATCTGACATTCTGTACCACTGTTTGTATGCACATCACAGGGTCTCACATGCAGCATGGGTATTCAGATTCACCACTGTCTGTACAGTACTGTATAATCACAGTCTAGACCACAAGTTTGATCAGAATAACAGACTGATGTCAGCACCTATACAGGGTCTGAGGATGAGGCCGAGAAACAAATTAAGTCACCTATAACAGAGCATTAGCACTGCTCACTGTATGATGACAACTGCAGAGAAGTGGACTGCATCCTGTGTGGATTTAACCACCATACAGCAGTCTAGCAGGGGTTCCTGGAACCATCACATTGCAAAGCTTAAAACCTGTTTCTCTTTGCTTGCATTTAAGCATCTTGTTGCATTAAGTTGCTCTTTGAGCAGCGGTGGTTAGCAGTGCCCTGTGTAGATGCAAATGCCTTGAAACTGAAATTCTTCTAGAATAACCATTACTAACACTGTACCCAGCGTCTTGATGCACTAGGAGAAAATAAGTTGCGTGCTGAGCAGCATCGCTGTGTGGTTGCTTTTGACTCAGAAAGTATAGTTCCCACTCGCACTCTCTGTGCCACCAGCACAGATCAATCTAATTTAACTTATTCCTGACAAAATCCACAGTAAGGATCATGAATGGGCAGTTTTCTAACATCTCTGTGGATAGCCTGGTGGACATGGGTATCCTGAGGCAATGTAACAGTTGTCTCATGTATACTGACACCCACTTACTCCTGAAACAACGACAGACATTAGAGTTTCATATTTCTTATTGCTCACAAAATGCATATGGATGAAAAAACTGTTGTTCTATTAATTTTTAGTCAATAACAGTAATAGTAAAAATTGTCTGAGATTCTATTCCCCATTATTAGGTTCAGAGGTATAGTAGCCTAACAACCACCAGTGCCTTTATAAGCCTCGCCATGCAACCCAAGAGGATTTTTAGCTATGATGAGAATTCTTGAGCAAAGAAGTTAAGAAGTGTGTTGGGAGCCATACCTCACAGCTACTCCCTGATTTTGTAAAATATTTTACATTTTTCCTCATTTTTTTGCACTGTTCCTGATTTTCTGGTAAATCACTAAGGAGTACATACAAGTCAATACTGCCAGACATTATAGTTTCATGTTTCTTATTGTACAAAAAATACATGCCTATACAAAACATGTTCATCTAATAACAATTTAAGTGAATTAGAGTAATATTAAAAGCTGTCCCACATTTTCTCACCCCATTATTTCTGTCAACGTACAGAATTTTTGAGCAAAGAAGTTAAGAGTTATAAAGACACAGAATTCATGTCGACTCACTGAAGGTAATTTCAGCAAATGCAAACAGATAGAAAACCATTTGTCAAAACTACTTCTGGTGAACATTAGAAGAAATTTTTTTTGCAATGGGCAAGCCCCACTTTGCTCCCAAGTGGGGGGGGGGTGTCTCCCACATCTCAGTACTTGTATATACCAGCTCTGAGATTGCATAAAAGTGAAGAAAAAGGCAAGCTCCATTCTCAAAGAAAGTAGTTACAGTGAACAGTATTGGTTCTTTCTACATTCAAAACGACACTTGCAACAAACAAAACTAACCAATGAATTCTAAAAAATGCGGGCGAAAAACTGAGCTTAACCCAAACAATATTAAAAAACTTCAATTTTATTAGCGCTTTCAGCGAGGTCAGTGCCTCCCCTTCTTCAGACAACAAACCAACAAATTAACAAGTGATTTATACTAGATATATAAATATAATGTGTATTGCCTTTACGGAGGTTAGTTGTATGGTCACTTATTAAGAAGAAAGATTTACTATTTAATTTTCTAATAGGTATAACTAAGGGCATTGTAGTTGTTATTCCCACGTATATTATGTTAATTATTTTATCAATTTGTATTTGTAGGTAACTTGAACAGAATTTTGCATAACTATTAGTTCTAGCTTTTACATGGTTTATTTTTTATAGTAAAATTATAAATTATAAATTAATTACTTATTTTGTTCCGATTATGGCGCTATGAACACAGTATTATGATAGGTTATGGCATACATTTATTGTTTTTAATGTTTATTTTTATTTTCATTTTTATTTCTGATTTCTATTCTGAAATTAGATTATCTATTATGCATATTTGTGTGATATTTTAAAATTTTATAATGCTTAGGACGATGATACTATCTTATAGTTATATACAGACATTATGGTTTTGTAACTGTGGGTATTCTGGATATGTTATTTTTGGGTTTACACGAACTGGTCTATTGCTAGTATCTCTTTAATGAAAGTAAAAGAGGTAACAGTATAATTGAATAATTGTATAGAAATCTAGTATAAATCACTTGTTAATTTGTCTGTTTGTTGTCTGAAGAAGGGGAGGCACTGACCTCGCCAAAAGTGCTAATAAAATTGAACTTTCTTTCTACATTCAACAAAACTATTTTTGTCAACCTGACATGATCTCCAGGCACCCCCTCCCCATGTTGATTGTGGTAAAAGTAAATTAAAAAAAAGTTATATATATATATATATATATATATATATATATATATATATATATATATATTGATCTTGATAAAAGTAAATTAAAAAAAGTTTTATATATATATATATATATATATATATATATATATATATATATATATATATTCATTCTGCTGTGGCCAATGTCTACTGACATATACCTGCAAATTGAAAACTGTCCCCAAAGGTCTACAACTTTATAATTCCCAGCAGCCCCCAGTCTATTCACTCCTTAAATAGTGATTGTCACAAAATCATGATTGCATGCATTTAGACTGTTATACTAATACATGTACTCAGTGGCATATCACTTATTCAGAGGTGATCTCTGCCTGACTTACAAAGCCATGTCCAACTCAAAATTGATGGACATGCTCCACCTAAAGAAATCCAAGTCACTGTGAGCCACACGCTCTAGTGAGCTAAACCTCGCCACAATAATAAATAGAACATGCTGGCGTGATAGATTCCTGTCACAGAGACTCCCCATGCTTTGAAACAAAATTCCAAATTACATCAGGCAGAGCACTTCACTAACACTCTTGGATCTGTAACAGAAAATACACCCCTGGGATGACTTAATTGGCTCTGCTTGACAGAGGATCAGTTAATTAATCAATGGGATGGCAAAAGCCGACACACTCTGGCTAGGCTTATAAATGCCCTTGGGCAGATTGCCTAGTACCTACCTATGAACCTATGAACCTATGACTGGAGACTGCTGACTCAGCACTGTGATAAGTTGCTACAGGCAACCAAATGCAAGCACTTAGACTGAATAGTTATAGGACATGGGGTGTCTATCCATGTCTTATTACTATGATGAGGAAAGAAAGAAATTGCTGACCACTGCACATATTTATGGATTCATGCATTGTGCAAAGCAAAGTTAGTCCTTGTCAATACCCACCCTCACAGAATACCTCTTGCCTCCAGGAGAAGAAAATATCTCAAGATGGGAATTAATTTTAGGGCACCTATCTAATCATCACAGTTTGCCTTAAAACAAGCATGGATATCATTCTGATTTTTTATGTAACATATTCCAGATGTGGGAGATGAATTGAGTAAGAAAATAGTCCCTCCAGCATAGGTTCATAGGTTCCTAGGTTGGTACTAGGCTATCGGCCCTAGGGCCTATACAAGCCTAGCCATAACAATTCCCTGGATATTTCTTCCCACAATATTTATTTCCCTGGACCCCTGTCTAGCAGGGCAATTAACATGATCTCCGGGATGAAGTTCCTATCACCCATCCAATCGTCAAAGTTCCTTTTGAAGAGTGCCAAGGAAGTGCTCTGCTTGATATGTATGGGCAATCTATTCCAGAGTATGGGGAGTCTCTGGGTCAGGAACCTATCCCTCCAGCATGTTTTGTTCATTGTGATGGCAAGGTTTAGATCCCTGGAGTGTGTGGCTCTGAGGGATTGGGATTTTTTTAAGTGGAGCATGTCCAACAGCTCAGGGTTTGACGTGGCCTTGTATGTTAAGCAGAAATCACCTCTGAGTAGACAATATACCACAGAGTATAGCTGGAGTTTTTTTAGATGGTCAGTATAGGGCATCCGCTTTGGGCCTGTGATTCTTTTAGTGAGGTATTCCTGCGGCCTTTCCAGCTGTTGCAGATGTCTTGTGAGGTACATACCAAATGGACCATTGCACTCCATAATGGGTTTAATGAGGGATGAGTAAAATGGGACAATGACCTCCTTTCTTCTGGATGAAAAGCCCTTAGTGATGAGGTGTGCCACATAGAAGGATTTCCTGACTGTTGTGATGATGTGGTTATCAAAGGTGAGACCACTGTCCACCTGTGTCCCTAAGTCTCTCATCACACTTTCGGTGTTTAGTGCACTGCCACCAATGTGGTAATTCATGGGTACATGTTTTTTCCCAAAGGGGATAACTATACATTTCTTGGCATTGAGCTTGAGCCCATGGCTCTGGCACCAAGCATCTGTTTCTGTAAGGCCCTTTAGTAGAATATCCACATAATTTGGGGATTCAGTAATGGCTCCCAGTTTGCAGTCATTTGCAAACTTTGTTAGCCAGAGTCCCTTAGTATTGGCCTGTACTTCAGAGAAGTAGATGCTGAACAAGAGCATGTCTTATTTGTTTGTGTGTTAATCCAAGTTCAAGTCTTTAGTTTGAGTGTTTATGGAACTCGTTTTGTGGAGGTGTAGGAAATCATTGAGGACTGAGTCATTAATGACACAGAACTGTAGACATAAATCATCACAGGAGTCTGTTTGAAATAGAGTATCAAAGCAAGCTTTCCAGCCTGTCTTGGTAACTAAGGGTTTTTAGTCTGCTGATTGTTTTAGTTACAAAACTCTAGGATTTTGTAGCTGCATGATGTGTTGGATAAATGCAAACAAAAGGGTGCATTATATTCTACAATTAGACTAATCAGGCTAGAGCACAGAATCAAAATAACTTATTTTGACTTGGATGAGATTCCTGAACTTACTAACTGAGCTAGATAGAAGGATTTCCTGATTATTACTTTCACGTGCTGGCTAAAAGATAGGAAGTTGTCAAAAAAGGGAATTGAGACCGCTAATGACCATAACATTCTGCAATGGTTGCCATCTATAATGTAAACTATTGCCATGTTTTGTTTAACAAAGGTAACAACCCTTCATTTCTGTGCATTAAACTTGATTTATTTGACATATTTTTTTAATTTATTTTGCATTTGTTTACTGAGATTGTCCAACTGGGCATAACAGCCCTTTTTTAGAGTAGGCCTGTGGAGAAAAGCACCAACAAGAATGACAAAAGTAATAAAGATGAAAATACTAACAGTGAAATATTTCTACTAAACCTGGGTACATAAAATATTCCTTGATCAGAGATAGAACAACATTAAACAATTCAAGAATTTAAGAAACAGAGAAAACAAGCAATTTAAAATATGACGGGAATACAGAAATATTTACTTACAGTGAAAGTGTGAGGAGATTACAGAGGTGTGGTTAAAAGGGAAAAGACTTAGAGGAGACCAAAATGGTAAGTGTAGGAATATGGTACAGAATACAGTATAACAGATTATGTAGAGTGTGTAGAATTTTGTAGCATGGCAGAAGGTGAGTGTGGGAGTATGGTATAGAGTAATTATGTGTATTTGGATACATTTTAGTTATGATAGTAGAAGGTAAAAGCAGGAATGGTTTAGAATAGACTAGAGTAGAGTATGTAGCTGAAACAGATTTTTGCTGTTTAGTTTGTAACTCCTCTTCTTTCACCGTCCCCTTTGCCAAATTGTCAGTCCTTGAAGTTTCATCCAGATGCTTTCAAACCTACAGTGCTGTGCAGAAGTTCTTGATGACCCGTTCAGTAGGGAAGTTTTTCCTCATCGCTTTCTTTTCTGGAAGACAACAGTGACCAAATAAAAATGTGTAATGGGAGCATTCAAAGTACTGGATGGGAAACAGAAAATTTACTCCAGGACTGCTCCCTGTACTACTAATGGAGAGTGACAGGTCCTAAATGGTTTATCCCATGCATGAGTCCCCTGAAATTATCTACTGTATGATCCCAGTTATTCTCATTATGTGTAATATATATGTTTCAACCAGTGGATGGGTAAGACCAGTCTCTAATGAAATTGGACAGATTAATTCAAGCACAGAAAAGGAAACTGGTTAGGCCTAAAATGACACACAAGGGCAGCTAGCCTAGTACTTGGCTATGAACCTGTAAATTTAGAATAACCAGAACATATCATTAAGAAGCAGATGACACAGGTCTACTACCATTGATTAAATGGTCATGCTGAACTATATGTTAACGTATGGTGATAGCTTTCCCAGGAGTAATTAAATGATGCCTAACACTAACTTTTGAATGGAGTGTTGTATTTTTCACCTTCATTCTTTCCATGCAAAATAAATATTACTGCTGTGTAGTGTTTTGGGTATCTTCCATGTACTGACAGCTTTACTGCTTCTGTCTTAATCTCTGCAAAAGCTAATAGTCATCTACATTGACAATTGGGAAGTCTATGTTGTGGATGATCCTTGTGGTGTGTACATATATTTGAAAATTAGGTGAGCAGGCAAATGGGCAGCCGTGGTGGTGCAGAGGTTTGCATTGACACCTCACAGCAAGATGTTCTCTGGTTTGATCCTTGGCTGGTGTGCCTTTTGTGTGGAGTCTGCATGTCCTCCCTGTGGTGGTGTGGGTTTCCTCCGGCTGCTCCGGTTTACTCCCACATCTCAAAGACGTGCTCTAGGTGGATTGGATACTTTAAATTGGTCCTAGGTGTGAGTGTGTGTGTGTGTGTGTGTGTGTGTGTGTGTGTGTGTGTGTGTGTGTGTGTGTGTGTGTGTGTGTGTGTGTGTGTGTGTGTGTGTGCCTTCAATGGAAGGTTGGGCACCAGGCTGGCACCTTGACACTGTAAAACTCCACTGCCAATCATGAGCGGACAGGTGATCTGCTGTGGCAACCCCTAACCGGGAAAAGCCAAAAGAAGAAGAAGAAGTTGGTAAGGTAGGAAGAAATGGGCTTATCCGGGGGATTTGCATGAGAAAAGCCATATGTCAGCGAGGTATTCTCTCACTTGTGATTTAAAAGCTGGTTAGCTGTTTGTTTGCCTCAGTGGCTGTGGGTTGCTATTTCATCGTTTGGACTTTATGCCCATTTTCTAATACACCACTGATCTGTATGGGTTAGCCCTTGCTGATATTAGCTGCTGAGTGAAAGACATCATCAAGCTTGCAGTCATTGGAAAATATAGTTAGTAATGTATCTGGTTTAGTGGTCTAGATATCCAACAAGTAGAAACTTAACAGAAAAGATGGCAATACTCAGCCAGTGAGATCTGCATGGTTGCTATCTACAGCTTCAGTGACTTTCTTAAAAAAGAGTGCTAAATTAGGTACACATGGTCTTGTTTCAACAAAGCAATGCTGCTGTGAGTCTACATCATTACTTTTTATATCACATATAAATAACTATACTCCATGGATTTGAAAGCTGTGCTAATTAGGCTGATGGGTCTATATTTCCTAGAATCTGAGCTATGGCCCCTTTATGGAGGGACATAACGATAGCCATTTTGCATAATTTGGGAACACACCCTATGGCTATGCTTAAGCTAAGTAATTTTGGAAGGCATTCAGTCAGAGCATGTCTGGTGTTGTTGGTTAAGAAGCCAGGTACATTCGTGAAGCCCACAGATGTATTTTAAGTTTTGGAGAGTGCAGATAAGACATGTTCCTTAGTAATATTTGGGGGAGGAAGGGACTAAAGAATTTTGGAAACCTAAATAATTGTTTATGGTAGAGTTGTAGCTAGGTCAAGCAGTGCCTGGACAAATCTCAGTTGGTGCCAAACCCCTCAGAGTTGCAGGGATAAGGGCAAAAAAAAGTTAATTGAGCAAAGAGTTATTATGTTTCC